>NW_028147967.1:0-12029 GCF_008360975.1 Lichenostomus cassidix
CTGAGAAGACTAAAAAAATCCTCAAAAAAACCCAAAAACCAAAAAAAAAAAACCCACACAAAATACCCCCAACCCAGCCAACAATGAAACCCAAAAAACTTTCTTCTTCATTCTTTTTCATAATGCATTAAATGAGTACATTTCCCAAAGCACTTTGTTGAGGTCCACTTGATTAACACTCAGATGCTGAGCAGCACAGAATAACATCTTTTCTGGTGTTCGGTTTCTGACTTCTGTGAGGTTTTGGGGTTTGTTGCCCTTTTTTGGCTTGGTTTGTTTATTTTTCTTTGTTTTTGTTTGGTGATTTGTTTTGCTTGGCATTTCTTTTCTTAATAAGTTGGTATTATGTGGATTGTCTTAATTACCCTTAGCAAACTAGCGGACATGATCTTTAATTATTAGCTTGTTTACTGCCAAATGAAATATATTCTGTTCCACTGGCATTTCTATATACCCATTAATCTTGAGCATAAAAACAAGTTGATATCATTTCAAAAGACAGTGACGGAAAATTTATTATTAATTTACTGTACTGACAAGCATTTTGCACTCTATTTTCTTGAAAATTACACACAAGTATGTGTGTATGCATTAAAAATGAATGAAATAATTTTACAACCTTTTCGTAAACAAGTGAGAATGTTCATTGGAGAGAAGACATGTTGGAGCAGTGCTTCTTTAGGAATTTTATTGTGACATGGTACTTCACTGAATGTTACACTTATGAACAGAGCACTACATACTGAACAAACATTTTACAGTTTTCTGTGTGACATGGCTATTTCTGTACAACGTTAATTTAATGAGCAATTCTGTCATGGAAAAACATGTTTTCATGGTTCAATAAATGAGTCTGATGATTAACCAGATATGACAGATTTTAACCTCTAAAGTTTTAATCCTCTGCCACTATCCATGATGCAATTTCTTCTAAGCTAAATATTTAAATTTGAAATAATTTTTGTTTGCATCATCAGCAAAAAACCTTTACAGATCACCTTTTGCCAAGTGCAACACATTAAAAATTTATAAAACACATCTGAAAACATGTATTCCAACTGCTAGTTTATATAATTCAACGGAATTAATTTTGGTTTTTTAATACGATAATGTATAATGTATTCATTCTAATTATCAACAAAAAAAAACCTATCTCCAAGAATGCAGGAACATTAAAAATAACTACAAAGTCTTATCAGTGATATGTGAGGCTTGGTATGCATACCAAAAATGCATTCACATAATTCCTTCCTGCTGACGAACCTATTAATTTTCTCCCCATTTTCCAATATTCAACTTAAGACTCAAGAAAGAACAAGAAACAATTTGTCTATTGCCAAGCATATTACATCTGCTACCAGTAGATGCAATCACAGTGATTTTTACTATATTGAAATTACAAAATAAACCTAATCAATCGAAGTACAGATTAGACTTATTAGAACAAAGCCAATATCAAGAGGACTGAAGATGAAATCTTAAGCCCACTGAAACTGGGAACATCATTTAGTGCTTTGAAGATCTTGAAGATAACTTAAATTTCCTAATCCTTTAATTTGTTCTTTCCTCCTTTCTAAGAACTTGGCTTTAAGGTTTATTTTACTTCTGTGAATCCTACTGAGTTGCACAAGTTCCCTTCTACAGCAAGTTTAAGTATTTGTAATGATAAAGTTTTGGTCCTCTCAGGGAGAGTTGGTTTCTCTTACAGCTGCAAGAATTCAGAAAGTCCTACTCCTGTTTCTATTTTCTTACCATTATCATAGCAACCCAAGCTAACAAGACAGATGCTAATGACGAACATTTGAAAAAGCACTCCACCTATTCATCTTTTAACACCTTACTCCTAGCCTGAACACATGCCTGTATTGTATTAAGCCCTCTTATCACCTAATAGCTATTTACAGTGTTTACACATGGAAGGGCTCTCCATTTTTTTCTTAGCACTTGATCAAGTTACTTGGTACAGAGACAACATGGATACCTTTCAGTCAAAAAAAATAATTTATGGAGCTGATGTCATGAATAGAAAGATGCAGAGACAACTATGAAAACTGAGATTCATAAGACTCATTTTAATCTTACACTATATTATATAAACCTTCAACAGTATATCAGTCAACTAAACAAGTACAGAAACCAACCTCCTCTCTTCATCTGGCAGACCATTTTCTGAGGCAAACTTACTGCAAATGATTGTTTTCTCTGCTTAGTACACTACTTTTCCAATTTTTCTTTTTACAACTGTTGGTTTTAGAACTATAAAACCTAGTGAAGATTTACCTAGTACAAGAACATCTTTTTTTTAAGGCTCATTAAGCAGTACTTTGAAGATTGACAGTCCTGCTCACCAGGCTACAACTGAATGATGCTTTTCATATACTATTTTGACTTGGGAATTTAGTAAAGTTTTCTTTAGCTTTCTTGGCTTTCCTACATAGAAAACTCAAGCACAACAGCCCTACAAAAACTGCAAATGTATAATAATGGACAGATTTTGCTTCTGAATAGCTACTAACCTATACTAAGTGGTCAAAGTAGGGGTGAAGTGGGAATTTAGAGCAACACTTATTCTTCTGAAGTAGCCTAATTTGTTCTGCAAGGAACATAGTACCACCTGAAAACCAAATCTCCACATACTCAACCACGCCTTGACAGGTGTCCAAAGAAGAAATAAACTAAAACACAGGGTTCTTTTGTGACAGAGAGCTTTATTATTGCCACTTACACCAACTTGCAATTCAGGTGCTTGGAGTTACACATATAACTGGTATGAACATTCATTAAGCAGATGTGTTAATTTCTGTAAGAGCTTTTCAAGTTTGTGTTTGGGCAATGGTAGTATTCTGATATCAACAGGTTCACAGTAATTATTTGATTTGTGAATAGGTACTTCTCATGTTAAGCCAGTTCCTTGATATTTTATTTCTATTAAAGCCAAGATGTTATTTTGTGAATAAAATTACTTTGTTTCTCTTCATGTACTTAGGAGTTGTATGCTACTCTAACACCCTTCTCAGCTGCCTCTCTTCCAGGTCATAGTGCACACCAGGACATTTAATCTCACCTGAAATGGAAACCTTTCCAAAATTAGCATCTTCATTATCCTGCTGTGCAACTTCCCTGTTTTTAATTTATGACTTTTCAAGATAGTGTTGCTCATGAATTTCCCATTACATAGTGATCTTTTCTCCCTTGTTCTCGATTCCATTTTCCTTCTAAAATTCAGTAAGAGGATCTAAACACCACATTGATATTTTCCAACAGCTACCTATAATGTCTCTGAGGGTTATTGAGCAACTGTGTGTTGTTTGTGTTGCTAATACAGAATTTTAAGATTCCCATAGTCTGATAACTTTGCAATTTTCCCAATAGCTTAACTTCCTGACTAGATGAAAAATGATAAAATACCAGTGATTTTTCTTTCAATTTCTCAGTGTCATGTCCATTCTTTTCATGATCCAGCCTTCAGGCATTACTATGTACCCAAGGTCTCAACACTAATAGAATTTATCACACAATGAAATAGCTTTCTCCTTCACAACCATGGCATTCAGAGAAAAACCCTCCAGGTAAAGATGAAAGCAGTTCTGCCTGTAATTGACCACTCCCTTTAAGTTCACAATTCACACACCGTTTGAAAATGCATGCCTCTGGGAGAGACAGAAAATCCCCTTCTAAGGCCACAGCCAGAGATCCATTTTGGGATCTCTGGCACATGCAGGTTACCTCCCACCCAGACTGCCTCAATCACCCCTGCTCAGTGATACAAACACATCTTCATCTTTTATTTGAGTTAACTACTGAAAGATACTTAATGAAGAAATGGATATAAGCAACCTTAGTTTTCTGTGAAACCCTATTTGGCATGAAACCAGGCCTTAAAATCTAGGCTGAAATACATGGCTTTATATTTGTGACTTCTCTCCCCAGCTAAGGGAAGCTCTGGTAAATCTCAACAAAGAAGTAGAAGCACTTTTGAACGCCTCTGTCATGAAACCATCTCTTAGAAAGTTAAGAGTCTCAAAACAAGGAAAATAAAACCTGAAACATTAACTATGAAGCAGCAAGGAAAAGCCATCCAAAACCAATTCAAGGAAGGTTAAATAACTTAACATGGCAATGCAATAACCACATTACCATGGTAATGCTCTGGAATGATTTAATGCAATTAAAAATTCTAGTCTCCAAAGCAAGCTGCTTTTAAGTGAGCAAATATTTATACTAACGTACCATACAGATTTTTGACAGTGCCTGACACAGATCATGGAAGAATCAAGTTTAACTTCAGACAAACTATAAACGCACATAATAAGAAAAATTGAAGATTGAATAAACATAATGGCTCAATATCTGCAGTGACCTCCATGCAAGCAGACACCTGCCACAGTTCTGCTTTCAATTCTGCCTCCCAAGGGCTCATGGCTCTCATTGAAGGATTGAGACCACATTTGGCATTACCAACCTATTTTCCAAAAATAGTCTTTATTTCTTTATCACTTAGATTAGGACACTTGAAATATAAAAGCCAGCAAATAGGGATACCACTTATACATCACATCTACAACCATAATTTTAATAGACTGCTCACACAGAACAAAGTTTTAAAGAAACCAAAACACCAAAAAACCTACCACACACCACACAACTTCAATTTCTTGAAAATAGAGGGAACCAAGTATTACACTTAAAGAATAGCACAGCAAACTACAAGTTAAAGAAAACACAACATTAAAACTTATTATTAACAAGGCTGGCTTCAAAAAAAAAATCACCACATGCAACAGTATATTGTTATGTTCCCATTATATTTGACGGACTGCACACAACGAGTCTAAGTGCACTTAACTGCTGTTCCTGTCTGGTGTGGATTTGGCCATGTTTCTTTTGAACACCTGAAAAGGTTTTCCAAAGACACTGAAAGGAAATGAAGTCAAATAGAATGTACTGTTCTATGAATAAAACAGTTACACAGTTTCTCAAACAAAGCCTAATTGAGTCAGGAATACCTTTATATTCAAGGACAAAACTGCTAATAAATTCAAACCACATATCTGCAACTGGTTCAATTCAGTCATTGTCTTGAACACCACACTGGCAGACAGAATAGCATGGATGCAGTTTACCTTAAATGAGGTACCACATGGAAGCATCAATCAATAAACAGCCTACTGCTAATCCATGCCAGCAAGAGCTCTTTCTATCCTTCTCTGCAGCTCCTCTGTTCCACTTTGATGGAGGGGCTAACAGGTCTGCTTTAATACATCCAACATTAATCTGACAGGCAAGAACACAAAAAGGGGCTGTTGTCCTCATAATACCCACAAAAGGTGTGGCCTCATGTACTGGTTTCAGCTGGGCTAGAGTCAATTTTCTTCACAGTGGCTGCTACAGGGTGTCATTTTGGCTTTGTGCTGAGCACAGAGTTGATAATATAGAGATGTTTCTGTTGTTGCTCAGCAAGGCTTGCACAGAGCCTCAGCCTTTTCTGCTTTTCCTACTGACACATTGGTAGAGAGGCTGGGAGCTTGGGAGGAGACACAGCCAGGACAGGTGACCCAAACTGACCAAAGGGATATTCCAAACGATGTGGCATGACATGGTGGGAGGAAGGAGGAAAAGGGGGATGTTTGGAGTGGTGTTAGTCTTCCCAAGTCACCATTAGGTGTGATGGAGCCCTGCTCTCTCAGAGCTAGGTGAACACCTGCCCAACCATAGGAAGTAGGGAATCAATTCCTTAGTTCTGCTGATGTGTGAAGCTGTGGATTTCCCCATTAAACTGCCTTTATCTCAACCCATGAGTTTTCCAGGTTTTACCCTTCAGCTCCTCTCCCTGATCCCACTCGTGGAGGGGTGAGTGAGCAGCTACCTGGGGTTAATCCACACCACCTCAATAAAAACAAATCACTGAAAAGGAGGAAGTGCCATACACCATAATGGTTGGGGTTATGAAGAACAGTCTCCCCCACTGGTTAGTTCACTGCACTGCTAAGTAAAAGCTCACAAAGTTCCACAGTTTTTCCAAGATCTACACACATCAAAGCCTCAAAATCTAAGAAGGAGGGGGAAGCCATTTCACCTCCCAATACTTCAAATTTCAACACCACCTACTGTGAAATCTGAAATGTCTGGTGTCTCCCAAACTTACCATATATGATTGTTAGGCAAGAGGCTTAGAATGTCTCCTACTGAATCAACAGCAGGTTTGGGTTGTTTTCAGAGATTTCTGTCCCAAATATTAGCAATTTTCCTTTATGTCCTGAGAAGGCTTAACATTCAAAATGAAAGAACATGCAGCCTTGGGCTGAAAAGCCTCCTATGTGTCATGACAGACACACGAATTGGGACTCAAAGTTCTACTAAGAATTCATTATTACCCATGAAATCCTGTCTTGGATCACACTAACAGCTCAGCTAACCCAGCTGTGTCAGCAGAGGGGGACACCAGTAAAAGCACAACTTAACTTCTATCCAGGGTTAATTTCTTTTATATACAACTCAACTGGAAGCATTCAAAAAACAAGTAAACAGAACCCTTCACAATGTGGCTTAATGTGCATGGTGGTGTTCAGTCACAAGTTGGACTTGATCTCTGAAGTCTTTTCCAACTTTAATGATCCAATCATATAATAGAAGGTTGACCCCTGCCTAGGGCTTTTGGTATCCTTCTGTGCCCATTGCCCATAAATTCATCTAATAATTTTTTGAACATGCTGGTACCATTTCTGAGAAACCTCCAGAAGGTCACAAATCAGTGTAAACATATCTTTTTCTTCCATCTGTTTTATACATCTCTGCTCATTTCATCAGGTATTCCCAACACTGACATCATTCCCCAAACACTTCTGCATTTACCTAACCACTTAAATGATAGTTTAACTTCAGTCCTATCCCTCACTCACTTCAGACTGAAATGTTGAGGCTCCTCTGATCTTGTCCCTGGCAGCTTCTCCACAACCTTGATAATATTATCTGCTTTTCTCCCCCTCTTCTCCAACTTCACCAAGTCTTTCCTGAAATTAAGATAACCCAGTTGCACACTGTGCTAAAGAGGATGTTGCATGAATTTTTTAATCTTCCTACCAAATATGGCCTAGATTCACTTTAAAGAAAAAAAAAAAAACAAGGAAAACCAACAAAAACCCCCACTGCTTTCCAAAGGATAATCTAACTTGACTGCTGTTGTCACTGATTGTCATTGATAATTGGGACAAAAGAATCACAATTCACATGAACCGTATGAGAGAAGGGAAGGTTACTATAGCTAGATTGCTCTCTTGCTTCCAGTTCCTAGTAGGTTCTACTGTTTGGGAGAAGGAAGAATACAATTGTTAAAGTAACAATTTTTTCATTAACCAAAGTAAAAGAGATTTAATGCAACTTCTGTAAAAGCATGTAAACTCAAGAAAATCCTAACACTCCCAGATATTTCAGCTCTACCACTAAGGCTCAAATCAAGGCATTACATAAAAAATGTTGAAATTTCAAAACATCCTGTACAATAAAATCCTAAAAGTTGGTCATTTTAGAACTTGTCACTTTCTGATGTATGACAGAGATGCCAATTTTGTAATCACTTACATTTTCTACTTACTACAAGATTTCACACTTTTTGCAGTACACAATATTTGAAGTGGTATTATATACCAGTACCACAAGTGTTCCCTTATAAAGTTCTAGAGCAAATGGCTTTCTGTGCTTATTATATGTCCTAAAAAGACAATCAAGTAGATTGCATTGAGATAAAACCAACATTACTGAGCCACAACAGGTAATAAAGCACCAAGTCATTACACTGGTTATATGCCAATACAATCTCTTTATCAGGCAAAAATATACAATAACAAGACCCATTTTTTCTTTTTTTATTTCATGAAGGGGAGGGGCTTTCCACTCAAAACTTGGTACACAAAAATTTTTAAGGCCCATAGAACTTCACAGCTGCATTGAAGATCACTCAAACACAAAAACAGCAACAAAAAGCCCCGAACTACAGAGAAAAAAAATCCAAGGAACTAAAACTAATTCATCTAGGCTCTTCTTACCTTGAAAAACATAGTTTTTTAGTAATATGAAAAAATGCATGAGAGTGTGAGGAGAAATAAATAATTGTCCTTAATATTGCTATTTCACGCAGTTACACAGTTTCCTCTACAAAAGTTTACCTGCTGGATAATAGAGAGTTTATGCCATGTGATTATTGCAATCCTTATAAAAAATTCAAACTACTTACTTTGCTGAATTAATCATATGCTGCAGACATTTTATATCTATTTACTTCTCATAGCTACTATAACGAGATCATTTTTATGGTGCTTAAAATCACAAAACACAAAAGTCCACAGAATACTTTTCATGCACAGGTTTTAGGTATATTTAAAATATTACTGCCCTGTAGCTGATAAAAAGCAGCAATCACCCTTTAACAGATGGGAAACCAAACAAGGTCAAGCAGCTTGGTCCTAGTTATAGAGAGCAAATTTTTCTCATTTACAACACAACAAATCAGTGTGACTTTACTAGATCAAAGCAAATAATCTTAACATATCTGGGCTAGCTCTATTTATTTTACCTCTTTCTATTAAATTCACCAGCAAGAGAACTGAACTGACCATAAAAGAGATTCAGTAAAAACTCAATATAGACAAAATGGTCATTAGAAAATGAAAATCCAAGATGAGTACTTGGTCTTTTGCTTTGGCCAGTTTGGCAGTGATTTGGGAAAGAAACACTAAACCAATAGTTGATGCATGCATAACTTGTGGTGCCTCCAAACACAGAATGTATACCCACTTCAGTTTGTGGGAATGTGACCCATGTTTAACCAAAACAAATTGCTGGCTGCAACAGCTACAGTACTAGAGCAAAACAGGTTCCTTCAACAGCACAAAAATGCCATGATACTATGGTTTGGCTTTTTTCTTTTTTAAATAGCACAAGTTCATATTGATCTATGAGGTAACTTGGAAGTTTCCAGTTCACCGTTTGAAGACATAATGAAAAAAATCAGGTCAGACCTAAACACGTGCCTGCCAACTTCATCAATGCTTGAGATTTTTGTTCTCTTCTGCCCACATTAAAAACAAGAAAATATTCTATACCACAGCTGACTGTGAATACACTTAAGCACAAAACTGAGAATATATCCTTGAAAACTTCCATGAAGTTCACATTTCTTCAGTCAATTTGTGACTCATTTCTTTTGATATGAACATAAAATAATTAAACTCAGAGAAAACTGAATACTGTTCTCTTCTAAATTCTCCATGCTATTCATGCTTATGCTCTGTGCCTCTCACTGACATACACCTATAAGAAATGGGACTCTGAAAAGTACCCAAAACATAACATGGCTTGTGTCACAAAGACTTGTCAACCTCTGCAGAGGTACTCCACTGATGTTTTGTGCTCAACCCAAGTGTGAAGCACAAAACATCAAGCTGAGCAATAGAGCTGAAGTAATTCAGCCTCCTCTGGATTTGAATCCTGTATTTCCACTCAAAAAGCCAACAACAACTTCTATGAACACTTCCATCTCAACATGCCTTCACTTCCACTAGTTTCCATGTCTTGGCTTTTCCACCACTCGTAATCACAGCCTGAACTGCAGCAAGAGCTGCCTGCCACAGGTAATTTAAATATACAGATGTGCTGAACCACATATGTGATTAGCCAGCAGCAAATACAGCCAACAACTAGACTCTCTGCTAAAACCAATGGGAGTATTTAATTTCTCTCACATTTACACCAGCTCCCAAGGTGACCAAAAAAAGCAAGGCATGAAAAGGAAATGATTCAAACAACTGAATTGCATAAACTTCACTTACCGAGTCGTCGGTAGGTGAGACTAAAGAAACACAGAAAACCAACAGGACTGATGCATCTTCTTAGATTTGTTTCCAAAGTAACAAGAAATTCCACCTGAAAAACTAGTCTCTGACAAATCCATATGAAGCATGAACGTAATCAAAACAAGAAAAAACTTTCAAAACTAAAAATGTCTGCATTATGGACAGACAAGTATTCTTCCATTTAGTATTTCTGCTGGTTTACTGAATTTCTTTTCATGAGCTGCAACCTGACCAAAAGCACTTAATGCAAAGACTCTCAGAAAACTCACATATATTAAAAAAGCATTATGCTGTATCCATGCAAGCAAAATGCACAGAACCAAAATCAAGGAACAACTGAAACCCCACAAACAGCAACTAGGCAAAACCATAAAATTCCACCTCCTCCACCTTTTGGCAACACATAATTCATAGCCAATTCTCATTAACACAGATGCCATTAAAAGTGAAAGAAAACCTGTCATTGTACGAAAACTTCCATTTTAGGAAGCTAGGACTCAATTCCCAGCACAAACTCACATATAATTCAACACTAGATCAGCTCCTAAAATGTCGTTTATAGCATTATGGCTAAGGGGTAGTTGAATTGATTTTCAATTCAAGTGAGAAATCAAGTTAACCTCAACCTCCCAGCAGACAAGTACATTCTAGTAAAGTAGGAGAAAAATATCTAAACGTTCCTGTGGTTAACAGAAAACCCAGTTAATGTAGCTAAAGAAAAAATTTCACTGTACGATTACAATTCAAAAGCCCTGCTTAAGCTTGCACTGGGACTCAGCAAACAAACAATTAAAAGGCCAAAAAGCAAAAAATACAAAATATTAATGCTTTCTATATGGTTAATATGATTGTAGTGATAAGAGTGGCTGTGGCACAAACTAAGTCAAAGCCAATATATTTTGCAAGTAAAGAATTTAATTTATCAAAAACTATCCTTTAGGAACAACCTTTCCCAGTGAGTAAAAAGTCTAGTACAAACTTTTGTCTTACATTTCCTCATCTTAGGAAGAACAGTGAACAGGAACTTCAATTAAAAGTCCAATTCACTTAAGAAGTGTGACAAACACTGAAAAATTGTAGGTATTTCTACATAAAATTATATACACAGAAAAAATACTTTTGCATTTCATAATGGCTAGACAGAGTATGAAATCCCTTTGAAGGCAAGGCTATTCAAAACATTAAGGTTCAGAAAAATACAAAAGTATTAGAGAGCTTTCCATATATCATTACTATTCCTGTTATTTACCTAAGGGTTTTACTTCTCTTGAGAAACTAAGTCAGACTGTGGCTGCATCACTTAACATCTCCCAGGCTGGAAGGTTAAACCTCTGCTCAGAATCAAGGTTTTCACATTGAAAAAGAAAAAAAAAGTTAGGTAGAAAAAGGACTTGGCTTATCAGTAAACTATCTCTGCAGAATTAATGTTTCAGACCATCTATTGAAAAGGTTGCTCATTTGCCTGATACAACCTAAATATTCAGGAATACACATTACCTTTACTTATAAATCATCAACTGATCCAAAATATTTCTTATTATTTGACAGCAATCAAGTCTTAAGAGATCGTCCATGAATGAACAAGAGCTTTATAAGTGAACAATACACTGAGGATAAATGTTTTAAATAGTGTTATGGGAAAGATTTAGTAACACTCCAGAGTGGGAAAATTGGTTAATTACTGATAAAACAAGAAAGCACCACTTTTACATGTACATCTATCAATACATAAAGATTGTTTTCAATGGTGTATTTTCTACCTAAAACAAGTATATTCTTGACTAAAATCAAACTTCATGAAAGGAACACAACTGGAATGTTGCCAATCATATAAATAAAAATACCTCTCAGTGCAAGACAATGTTTTTGACTTGGAATAGCTATGTTCACCTATCTTTTCAGAGGGCTAAAAACACTACAAATACTGCATCACTCTTCTTGGTAAAGCTTGGGGGCTTGCTTTTTTAGGTAAATGTGTTACTTTATTATTTAAAGTTAGTAGAAATTAGAAGTAAGATAAACATTATTAATCACATAAATATTACTCTCCTCACCCATAGCACGAACTCTGGAAATCCAGTCACAGAACACACCAATTTACCATTAAGAAAAACAAAAACAAGACACAACAAAAATCCTGCTATGGAATTGAATCACATTGAAACTCCATGTTAATTTATG
>NW_028147968.1:0-1218 GCF_008360975.1 Lichenostomus cassidix
TTGCAGCCCTGGGGCCTCATTGCCTCCTTGTCCCTGCCCAGCAGCCTGGCAGGGGCTGCCCCATGGTCCTGCCCTTGGCATTGCACATCCCCACATGCCAGTGCCCCGGGAAGAGCCCTGAGCACTGAGGGAGGGACAGGATCTGCCTTGCCAGGGGCTGGGGCTCAGGCCTTGGCCCTTTGCATTCCTGAAACACATCCAGCTTTGCTCAGCATCAGAGACACCTTTGCCTTGTTTGTCCCCAGCTGTCATCACTGCCTCCAGTGTTCTGCTCTACCTGGAACCTGGGGACACTTTCTCACTTGTGTCCCTTAGTGAGATCCATTAAAACTTCAAGAAACGTTGAAGATTTATTGTGACTTTGAATTCTTTAGAGATTTCTTCAACTCCCTCTCAGGGACTGATGTTCAGGGACTCCACACCCAACCCACAGGAGAAGTCTTCGTGCTGTTGCTGTGCTGCTGAGCTGGGCTGGGCTCCCAGCAGCTCCTGTGCACAGCCCAGCACGGCCAGGGATTTGGTGTGGTTGTGACCCCAGGGCAGGACGCTGCCCTTGGCCTTGCTGAACCTCATCCAATTGTCCTGGGCCCATGGCTGCAGCCTGTCCAGATCCCTCTGCAGAGCTTCCTGCCCTCCAGCACAGCCACACTCCCACCCAGCTTGGGGTCACCTGGCAACTGACTGAGGGTGCCCTCGGTGCCCTCATCCAGATCAGCAATAAAGAGATTTAACTGAAGTGGCCCCAATCCTGAGCCCTGGGGACACCCCTGGATGTGACCCCATTGCCCAGAACTCCTTGGGCTGGACTTCTCTCTTTTATGGAGCTCTGCATTCCCTTGCTACTGTTTGCTGACAATAAATGAACATCCCTCTGTGTCTCAGGCAGCTTCTTCTCCAAGGAAAGCAGCTGGGAGTTTGTGCCAAGGAGCTGAAAGCTGCAGGTGCAGCCTGGAGTGGAGGAAGCTGAGACTTGCACAAGGCTGCTCTGAGTCCCAGGGGTTGGATGAGGGAAATGGTGGGGTGGGGGTTAGGGACAGACTCTGATTGATTAACAGCCATAAAGTGTCTTGATGTTCACATCTATTCAGACTGCATTAGGAGATGCTAGAGGTCAATATCAATTGGAGATTGCTGATAAAAATGTATGAACAGGAAAAGGAAACTAAACAGGACCAAGAGTCTGTCTTCATTGTTCTTAAAAATAGTGTATTTCTTTGA
>NW_028147969.1:0-8169 GCF_008360975.1 Lichenostomus cassidix
TCCTGGGCAGCAGAGCTTGTGCCCACATGGCAGCAGCTGCCTGGGCCTGTGGCTTTCTCACTGCTGTGCTGCACACAGCCAATACATTTTCCCTGCCCCTGTGCCATGGCAATGCCCTGGGCCAGTTCTTCTGTGAAATCCCACACATCCTCAAGCTCTCCTGCTCACAATCCTACCTCAGGGAACTTGGGTTACTTCTGGCTTCCAGTTTTCCATTTTTAGGATGTTTCATTTTCATAGTTTTCTCCTATGTGCAGATCTTCAGGGCTGTGCTGAGGATCCCCTCCGAGCAGGGACGGCACAAAGCCTTTTCCACATGCCTCCGTCACCTGGCTGTGGTCTCCCTGTTTACCAGCACTGGCTTTTTTTCCTACCTGAAGCCCTCCTCCATCTCATCCCCATCCCTGGATCTGGCAGTGTCAGTTCTGTACTCAGTGGTGTCTCCAGTTCTGAACCCTCTCATCTACAGCCTGAGGAACCAGGAGCTCAAGGCTGCAGTGTGGAGACTGATGACTGGACAATTTCAGAGACATTAAACTGTTTGCCCATTTCTGAAAATCACTTATTATACGAGTCATCTTTGATAGTTTCTGTTGGTGTGGTTGTGGGCAGTTTTTCCTATGTTTTAGTTTTTTAACATTCACAAATAAAAGTCGTTGTGCCATTTCTAATTTTTTTTCTATATACTTTTGTGGTCTCCACATACTGAGTCAATGAGGAGCTGTGCTCTTTATGGCTCTTAACAAACTAAATGATCTCCCAGCCAAGTTTTCACCAGAGATCTCCCTTTGTTGCCTTCTGTAGAACTGCAGCAGCAATGTCTGTGTGCAGAGCTGGGGCAGATCAGGGGTGGCACAGCAGCTGTGCCAAGGAGCAGCAGCACTTGGTGTTGCCAGTGCTGCTCCCATGCCACTGCCCCACTGCCCTGCTGCCCCTCGTGTTGCTGTAGGGCCTGAGTGCTCTCGGGGTCGCTGCCAGTGCTGGGGGTGGCAGTGCCGGGGCTGCAGCAGGGACAGACCATGGGCACTGCTGGGGCACAGCTGACGCCTCAGGGCAGGGCCTGGGGGCTCGAGGCTCCTTGCCCAGGCTCTCTCCAGAACACGCCCAGGCCAATGCTGAGCAGAGAAAACCCCCGTGAGCAGCTGCAGGGTGGCCGTGGGCAGGCAGGGGGCAAACAGCATGGCTGGGGCTCTGCAAGGTGCCTGGGGGAGCCGGGAAGGAGCAGCAGAGCAGGGGCTGATCCATCCCCACTGCGCTGGACAGCCCAGGGCAGCGTCCCAGAGCGTCCTCATGGAGCTGCCAACAACATCCCCCCTTGGCAGCCCTGGCCTCTCCCCCAGCTCCCAGAGCTGCTTGATCCTTCCAGGCAGAGACACGGCAGCACTGGCTCAGGAGCCCTGTTTGCATTGCACACAGCAGGCGTGAGCACCCCATGCTGTTGGTGTGGGGAGATGAACCTGAGTGAGCACAAACACCATCAGCCCTGGGGGCCAGCAAGGGCTGGGGATGGGAGGGAAACCACTCAGCTTTGTTGTGACCTCTGAAGTCAGCCAGAAAGTTTGTTCCCATGACCTGTGAGTTTCCTGTCCCACTGCAGATGTTGTTGCTCAGAGCCAGGGCTGCCTGGCAGCCACCCCCAAACAGCCCTGAGCATTTCCTTTGCTTCACCTTTGCTTTATTTCCTCTTTCCTGCTCCACATTTCTTCCCCTTGCCCATCCCTGTCCCCTCCCCTGCGAACAGTCCATCCCTGTTTGCCCTTTCCTCTCCGGCCCCACTCCCCATTTCAGTTACTGACTTGGCACCATGGGAACATCCCTTGGTGAGCAGGATCATCCTACAAGTGCTTCATGAATTGTCTGCAGGGTCCTGCAGTGCCTCGTGCTGTTCCCTTGCCAGAGGCAGCACAGGCCAGGGGGCACATCTGGACTGCTGTGTGTGGCTGTGAGGCTCCCTGTTGTGGGGCAGTGAGGAGGAGCTGGAGAGGCTCTGCAGGACTGACAGGATGGGCTTTGGGGCCTTTGGGGAAAAGCTGAGGGCCATGGGCTGCTGGACCTTCTGAAGAGGAGGCCCAGGGCTCATCCTGCAGCTGCTTCAAGGGTGCTTTCAGAGAATCACAGAATCAATAAGGTTGGAAAAGCATTTGAAATCAAGACTGACCTAACAGCACCTTGTCTGCCCTGAGCCTCCTCTTCTCCAGGATAAACAGCCCCAGCTCCAAACTCAGCCACTCCTCACAGCACTTGTGTTCCAGACCCTTCCCCAGCCTTGTTGCCCTTCTCTGGACACTCTCCAGCCCCTCAATGTCCTTCCTAAACTGGGGGCCCAGAACTGGACACAGCACTCGAGGTGAGGCCTCACCAGTGCCGAGTACAGGGGAAGAATCACTGCCCTGCTCCTGCTGGCCACACCATTCCTGATACAGGCCAGGTGCCATTGGCCTCCTTGGCCACCTGGGCACACTGCTGGCTCATGTCCAGCCTGCTGTCCATCAGTGCTCACAGGTCCCTTTCTGCCTGGCCACTGTCCAGCCACTCTGTCCCCAGCCTGTAGCACTGCAGGGGTTGTTGTTGCCAAAGTGCAGGACCTGGCACTTGGTCTGGTTAAACCTCCCATTGTTGGATTTGGCCCCTGGATCCAGCCTGTCCAGGTCCCTCTGCAGAGCCTTGCTACCCTCCAGTAGATTCATACTTGCAGCCAACCTGCTGTCGAAATTGTTCCATGAGGCTCTAGAGTGTCACAATGGTCTCCAGGTTTCCATGAGGCTCCAAAATGTCACAAAGGCCCCTTGGTTCCCTGAGGTCTCACAGTGCAGCAATTGTCTCATTGGTTCCATAAGGCCCAAATGGCCAATTGGTCTCATGGGGCACCACAGAGTCAAAATGGTTTCCTTCATTCCATGAGTCCCCACAGTGTAGCAATGACCCTTTTGTTTTATGAGGTCCTGCAGTGTCACAGTGATCTCCATGGTTCCACGAGGCCCCACAGAGTAACATTTGCCCCTCTGTTCCATGAAGCCCTCAAATGTCACAATGGCCCCATCTTTACATGAGGTCCCTCAGTGTCACAATTGACTCCTTTTGTCCAGAAGGTCACACAGTGTCACAATGCTCTTCTTGATTCCATGAGGCCCCAGAGTACCACAATGGACTTCTTGGTTGCACAGTGTTACAATGGACCCATGGTGACACAAGATCCTGCTGTGTCACAATGGTCTTCTTGATTCCATGTGGCCCCACGGTGTCACAAGTGTCCCCTTAGTTTCACAACGCCTTGCTGTGTCACAGTGGCCTCTGAGGTACATGAGGCCCCACAGGATCATAATGGCCCATTGGTTCCCTGAGGCACCACAGTGTCACAATTGTTCCCCAAGTTCCAGGAGTCCCTGCAGTATAACAATGTCCCCTTGGTTATGTAAGGCCTGGCTGTGTCAGAATTAACTCTTTGGTTCCATTTAGCCTCACAGTCTCACAATGGCCCCTTGGCTCTATGGTGCCATGCAGTGTCACTAGGGTTCTCTTAGTTTCAGGAGGCCCTGTTAAGATCCACTTATTCAGGTTCTTTGGAAATACCTCTGCCTGAATTAAGGTGCAAACAAGACCATATGCCAGTCAATAGCATGGGTTTTATTTAATAGCAAATATGAGAGAGAGAGAGGAAAAGAGAGAAAAGGTAAAGTAGGAAAAGAGGTGGGGGGGGGACAGAAAGAGGGTGACAGAGATATAATAAAGAAAATATCACCATCTGTGGAACCCAACAATGTTGCATTGATCCTCTCCAGCTGGTCTTCTTGCTGGTGATGGTCCCCCCAAAAGCACAGAATGCCATGGGTTAATATACACTCAGGCCAGGGCAATGTCCAGGCATGTCCCCCCAGGGGAGGGGACAGTCTCTAGCAGCAGACTCTGCTTGCATCACCTGCACTCCTGTGGTGCAAGGCCTAGCATTTGGGGGTCTGTGATGGATTGTGACTTCTCCTCAGCTCCTCTCACGTGAAAGTCCTGTGGATGTGATCTGTGGGGTTGGAGGTTCCACAGCTGGGCAGTTTGTGTGACAGAGGATGGATGGGTGTTCATTGCCTCTGACCAGAGGTTACACCACACACCCCAAACGTTCTCCCCCCTCCACCTCAGGTGGGGGGAAAGTTTGTGCAAACCTGGCTTCTGTAAGCTGTGCTCTCTCCTACTCCAAACTCAGCCAGGGATGATTCTCAGTGCAGCTGGTGGGTTTGGCCTTTGTGGATGCATTCCTTTCCCTCAGCCTGAGATGACTGAACAATAGGTTTCCCTTCATCTAATCTCAGCAGTTTGACTCTCAGTCCAAAGTCCCAGTCAGGTATCTTCAGGGAGGCTTCTTTGGTTATGGCTTCTTTGTGCACTTTTTGTTTTAATGAGCACAATTTTATATCAATGTTTGAGGCATGAACTATTTCAGTCTCTGACAGACAGCCAGTCACGATTAATAATGTAGTATTTACAAGTATAATACTAATAAGTAATACTAAGAAATAGTAACAACAACAACACAAAATAATCCCACAAATCCCAATACACAGCATCACACCAAAATGACAAACCTCATTTTTCTTCACTGCCACAAGGCCCATGAAAACAAACCCTGTTAACTTTCTCCACTCATGTCCTCCCCACCACATAAACGAGGCAATTTTCACTGTTTATTACAAGTTACAATTGATGGCGGAGGGCAGAACAGGAGACACCATCAATTTCCATGTCAAACCCAGCAGGTCAACTCCAAAGAAGAGAGAATAAAACAGGATGAGGCAGGGGCTGGTCAGATGCTGCTCTAAAGGGCCCCATAACCATCGCCAAACAGAAGGGGAAGATAAACCCCTAAAAACCAGCGTGTGTGTTCAGGGACTCAGCTGTGAGGAACTGGACACACACAGAGGCAGCTGGAACAGTTCTTTCCTCAGGCTGAGCTTTCCAGCCAGGGCACTGAAGTCAATCAAGTGCTTTCCCAGAGGATTCCATGGTTGCCAACCACCCTTCAGGATGTGGCTCACAGGAGCACAGATCCTTTTTCAGGTCAGAAGAGCAGCAAAAATGACAAGAGATGCCCAATTCAGAGCTCTGCTCAAAAACCTGAAAAATAAAAATCAGTAGAACTCTGAAGCCCAGCTGTGGGCCCTGGAATCTCAGATCCAAGGGAAAACTGGAAAGGCTTTTTGCAAGGATTGACATGGTGTTGTCCATGCAACATTTCCATCCCTCCCATGGCCTCTTCCCTCAGAGTCCCCAGCAGCAGCAGCTGGAGCAGCACATGGAAGCTGCAGATGGAACTGCTGCCCACCCAGCCTGAGCTGCACAAGGATCCTGCTGACAGGAACCCCAATATTCCCTCCCAGGGGCTCTGCAAACACTTCCCACCTGTTCTGTCTGCTCCAGGCAGACACTGCAGGCAAAATCCTGTCTCTCCTTTGGGGCAAGGCCAGGAGCCCAAAATCACACTCAAAATGCTGGATTCTGGCCCATTTCTGCACCTGGAGAGTTGGGGGTGCAGCATTATCCAGAGAAACTTCCTGTGCTTCATACTCCAGCTTGCAAACCCAGCCCTTGGACAGTGAGTTTATAAGGATCACAAGTCACAGACCAAATAGGATCAATTTTAAACCATGACACTTCATTCTCTCTGGTAGATTCTTCTATTCCATGCCATGAAACACATCTTCAATTAGACTGCAATTAATGGGTCTGAAGCCTGAAGTAACAAAAACAAACAAAACAACCCCAGGTTACCTTTCAAAGGTTGAAAGCCATAATAAATATGTTTTTCTCTTCAAAACATTTTTCAGGTATACATGACATGTACAAGATACAGGGTGTAGTGTGTTGATGCTGGCTGGATGCCAGGCACCCATCAAAGCCTCTCTCTCACTCCCCTCTGCAGCTGCACAGGGGAGAGGAAATAGAACGAGGGGTTCATGAGTTGAGATAAGGTCAGGGAGAGATCCCTCATCAAATATGGTCATGGGAAAAACAGACTCAAATTAGAGATATTAGTTGAATTATTGCTGACAAAATCAGAACAGGATAAGTAAAATAAAACCTTAAAAGTGCCTTCCCCCCACCTCTCCCTCCTACCCAGCTGTATCTCCTCCCCCAGCAGAGCAGGGAGACAGGAATGGTCAGTTCTGGTCAGTTCATCATCTGAGATTTCTCCCACTGCTCAGGGAGAGGAGTTGTTCCCCTGCTGCACTGTGGGGTTCCTCCCACGGGAGAGTTCTCCAGGAACTTCTCCAATGTGAGTTCATCTCACCAGCAGCAGCTCCCTGTGAACTGCTGCAATGTGAGTCCATGCCACGGGCAACAGTCCCCCAAAGCTGCTGCAGCGTGGGTCACTCTCCTACGGGGTCAGTCCTTCAAGGACAGGCTGCTCCAGCTGGGCAGCAGAGCCCCTCTCTGCAGGGGTCACAGCCTCCTCCCAGGCATCCCCCTGCTCTGGCCTGGGCTCCTCCTCCATGGGCTGCAGGTGGATCTCTGCATCCCCATGGATCTCCAGGAGCTGCATGTGGATCTCTGCATTCCCATGGATCTCCAGGGGCTGCAGGGACACAGCTGCTTCACCATGGTCTTCACCAAGGGCTGCAGAGGAATCCCAGTTCCAGTGCCTGGAGCAGCTCCTCCCCTCCTCCTTCACTGACCTTGGTGTCTGCAGAGCTGTTCTCCTCACATGTTCTCACTCCTCTCTTCTCTGGTTGCAATTACAACTGTGCAACAACTTCTTGGTTATTTCTTTCTCCTTAAATCTGTTATCACAGAGGCATTACCACCATTTGTAATTGGCCCAGCCTTGGCCAGTGGCATGTCCACCTTTGGAGCCACCAGGGATTGGCTCTGCCCAACATGGTGGAAGCTTCCAGCAGCTTCTCACAGAAGCCACCTCTGTGGCCTCCCTGTCACCAAAAAACCAGGCCATGGTACCAAGGGGCTGTTGTGACACTGGGGGCTGCATGGATCCAAGGGGCAAATGTGACATTGCAAAGCTTCATGGAACCAAGGGGCCATTGTGACACTTCAGGACCTCATGGAATCATGGAGACCTTGGTGACACTGCAGGTCCCCACTGAATCGTGGAGTCCATTAAGATACTACAAGGCCTCATAGTATCACTGAGACCATTGTGACACTGCAGAGTGTGTTGGTTTTGCTTAGCCCAGAAGATCAGCAAGGTATCTTTAGCATCTAGGGGAAATTTAAACCCTTAAAGGCTGTTGTGGTTGGTCTGAAGAAGTGGCTGAAGGGTTGGGAGGAAAGCACCCCTGTGTTCATGAGTCGGTTTTGCTTAGCCCAGTTTTATCTAGTGGGTGGGATAGCACATAGATGGCTCCTGTGTGTTCTGTGTGAATGTTCTGGAAGCTTTCACCGTGTCCAGTAGAACCAATCTGATGGCTCTGAAGATGATGGACATGCTGCTGGCCAAGGCTGGGCCAGTTAGAGATGTCAGTTATGCCTCTGTGAAAACATATTCAAGAGGAAATCAAAACAATGTGAGCACACACTTCTTTTTAGCCAGAGAAGGAGGGGGAGATGAGAATATGTGAGGGGAAAACAACATGGAGACACCAAGGTCAGTGGAGAAGGTGGGGGAGGAGGTGCTCCAGGCACCAGAGCTGACAATCCTCTGCTGGCCATGGTGAAGACCATGAGGGGAGCAGGTTGTCCCCCTGCAGTCCATGGGGTCCATAGGGAATGCAGAGATCAACCCACAGCCCGTGGGGAGGTGCCCACACCAGAGCGGGTGGATGCCTGGAGGAGGCTGTGATCCAGTGGGAGTCCCAGTGGAGAGAGAGGCTTTGCTCCTGAGATGGAACAGCCTGGCCTTGGAGGGCTGCACCCTGTGGAGGAGGGACCAACACTGCAGCAGTTTTGGGAGGACTGTCTGCCCGTGGGAGGAGCTCATGTTGCAGCAGGTTCAGGTGGGCTGCTGCTTGTGGAGGAGTTCACAGAGAGCTGCCTCCTGTGGGAGGAACCCCATGGCTACACAGAGGAAAAAACTTCTCTCCCTGAGCAGTGGAAGAAGATCTCAGTGATGAACTGACCAAACTCCCATACTCTGTCCCCCTGTGCTGCTGGTGGGGAGGAGGGAGGGGGTGAGCAGGGAAACAGTGTATTTGAGGGGTTTTTTTGCTTCTCATTGTCTTCCCTCTG
>NW_028147970.1:0-77558 GCF_008360975.1 Lichenostomus cassidix
ACAGATAAAGGTACCTCCGGTGGTTTTTGACAAGTTTTGTACCACAGAAGGAGCAGCATCTAGCCAAAGTGAAAGGTCGGGGCAAGGTCATCTGTGATATTGAAACCCACGTGGACTACGACTTCAGACACGTCCTTTAGATGACTCCTGTGTGACCAGGAGAGATCTGCTGTGCGTCCAGCGCTGATAAAGAATTGCTCCAGTTCTGTCAGGAAGTTCATTCCGACCAATTCCGGTATCAAAAGGCTGGAGGGACACTTGTGGGGGGCACATGGGACTGGGATTGGGATCCTGGGGAGATACCGGGGGTGTCACAGGATTGGGATTGGGGTTCCTGGGGCAGTCCGGGGGACAGCAAGGGGTGACACAGGACTGTGGCAGTGGGATTGGGGTTGCTGGGCGGCCACCAGAGGGGACATGGCACTAGGAGTAGGACTGGGGCCATGGGGGACAGGGGTTGATGCTGCCATTTGGGTTGGGAGCCTGGGGTGACCCTGGGAGTGGGATTGGGGTCCTGGGGAGGTGCTGATGGGGACGCTGGGGAATTTTGGGATTTGTGTTGGGGCCTTGGGGTCTGGCAGTCACTGGGGGGGTATGGGGGACTGGGGGTCGGATTGGGGTCCTGGGGAGATGCTGATGGGCATGATCGGGGACTTTGGGATTTGGGTTGAAGTCATGGGGGCCACGGGGGGCTCACTGGGGGGGTACAGGGGACTGGGAGAGCGATTGGGGTCTTAAGGACACTGGAGGGACACTGGAGCAGAAGGACATGGAACTGGGAGTGGGAGTGGGACTGGGGGGCTGGTCGGCACCGGGGGGACTCTGTGGGAGTATCAGGGAGTGACGCCAGGATTTGACTTGGGGAACTGGGGAGGGACTGGGGTGACACTGGAGGGGGGAACACGGGACAGGGAGTGGGATTGCGGGGCTGGGGGGCACAGGGGGGACACTGGGGGGAACACAGAAGTGGGGCCCATGGGGACATCATGGGAGTAGGATTGGGGTCACGGTGGACACTGCTGGGGGGACAGGGAGTGACTCCCAGAATTTGAGTCAGGGTCTCAGGGGGCCGAGGAGAGACCAGTGGTGGGCGATGTGGGACTGTGGGAGTGGGATTATTGTTCTGGGGGGCTGTGGGACACAGTGGGGTGCAGGAGTGACCCCAGGACTTGGCATTAGCATCCCAGGATGTCTCCAGAGGTCTTCTGGCCAGAGCTGTCCCCTCCTCTGGGCTGACCCCAGTTCGCCTCCCCAGCCCCTCACTGAGGAGCCCACCCCGTGTCTGTTCAGTGTCCCCTCAGTGTCTCCTCTGTGTCCCACAGTGTCCCACATTTGTCACCGTGGCCTCTCGTCTCCATGGCCCCCATGGCTTGCACCCTGGCACTGCTGGCAATGATCACAGTCACTGCAGCCATCACAGTGGTGCCCCTGGACATGGCCCCGAACTCCTTCGATGACCAATACCAGGGCTGCCGCGACAACATGACTGAAGCTTTGCCAACCCTCCTGAGCTCTGAGTTCCAGCAGAACCCTCTGTTGTCCAAGGCCTGGCAGAACGCCACGGCCGAGTGGCGCAAGAGGGGGTCCCTCATGTCTCCTCTGTCATCCCTGGACCAGGCCATTGCCCTCATGGCCTACACGGTGCCAACGGACTTGCACAAGACCTTCAACCCGGCCGTGCGCGAGGCTGGGTCTTCCGGCAAGAAATACCAGGACAAATTCCACTTCAAAATGCTGCATTTCCTGCTGACCGACGCCCTGGCCACGCTGAGGGTCACTCAGGGGCAGCAGTGTCGCCATGTGTTCCGGGGGGTGAGAAAAAAATTGTTCAAGGCAGAGAAGGGCGATACAGTCCGGTTCGGTCAATTCGCATCAACGTCGCTGAGCAAAGAGGTCTCCGAGGGATACGGGACGGACACGATGTTCCAGGTCTACACCTGCCAGGGCATGGACATCCAGGATTTCTCCTTCAATAAAAGCGAGAAGGAGGTGCTGATCCCACCCTTTGAGACCTTCAAGGTCACCAATGTCACCAACAAAGGGGGCAAGATGCAGATTTGGCTCAGCTCCAGCGGGAATTTCAGCAACTACAACTGCGAGTGGCTGAAAGGTGACATCATGTGGGCAACCTGTTGGTCTGAGGACATTTAATGAGGGTTGGGGACAGAGACAGCCTGGGGGGAAACCCATGGCCAGGAGAGGACGAGGACACCCACTGTGGACAGAGGGACAAGGAGAGCCCATGCTGGGGAGACCCACTGAGGGTGGGGGGACAAGGACACTCATGGCTGGGGACAATCGGCCGGGGCCCCATTACGGCCCCCTTTCAGCCCTGACCCTCTCATGGCTCCCCTGTCACCCCTGTTGACCCCCAACGCCCTCAATGTCCCCCCTCATGTCCCTCTTTCTACCCACAGGTGGAACCATCCCCAGGGACACCCCTGTCCTCGGAGGGCTCCTCTTGGTCACAGCAGCCCTGGGAGTGGCCACCGGGATCTTCTAAGCCACAAGGTCACCGTGGTTACTGTGGTCACCATGGCCACTATGACCACTGTGGCCACCGTGGCCGCCATGGTCACCAAGGCCAGCAGAGCAACGAGGTCGACTTAGGCTACCAAGGCCACCTCTACCTCTATTATCACTTTGGCCACTATGACCACCATGAGGCCACTGGGACCACGTCTGTCACCATGATCGCTATGGCCAGCATGCCACTCTGGCCACAATGGTCACTGTAACCACCAAGGCCACCAGGGCCACAAGGGTCACCAGGACCCCCTGAGCCACAAGGCCACCACAGCCACTGTGACCATGGTGGCTACCAAAGCCATTGAGCAAAGCAATTCTATTAAATAATTCCAATAAAGCAACTCTATTAAATCATTCTTACAGAGCAATTCTATTAAATCATTCTAACAAATAAATATTTTTATTGAATAATTCTGTCAAAGCCAGCAAGAAGACCCAATTCTTAAGCAGAGCTCGATGTCACTCCCCACACCAACACTCATAGGAAGGTCTCTTTCTCAGCCTTCAGAAGAATCCATGGAGAACATCTCCTTCCTGAAGGAGGAATCTCACACCCATTTCATTCCAAGCAGGAATATGGGAGAGGAATCTCTGTCTGAGAGGGGATTGGATTTTTCCAGGGTCAGGTGATCAACTGTCCTGCCTGGCTCTGGTGCTCTTTTTATCCTAATTTCCCAGCCTCATTTCCCTTTCTCTTTCCCCATTGGCTGAGGTACTTGAGAGGCACAGACTTCCTGAAACACCTAATGCAATCCCCCTTCTAATACACATCCCCCCTTTTTCTTATGTCTCTGTTCTTGTAGTTCATAAACACCATCTAAGGCAAGTCAATCTGTGGAATTCCTACGGAAATCCTTCCCATTGTTTCTTCTATCTCTCAGTATTGGTCTTATCTTACCAGCAGATTCACAGTTTATTTGGAAAGACATTCCCTTATTCCTTTCACAGCATTTTCCCGTCTGGGATTTTGGGAATCTGGGAGTTGTAGTTTGGGAATTTTCCACCGGAGGGCACCAGCGAGCACGGGGAAAACAGCCACACTGTCCATGCGCCACATGCAGCTGCAGTTTGGTGCTGCCAACACCAGGCGGCAGCACTGATGGCACTGCCAAGCTATCACCCCGCCCCATGCCGGCTATGGGGCTCTGGAATGGTTTGGGAGTAAGTGACATTAAAGCGACATTAAAGCAATATTAAAGCGATATTAAAGCGATATTAAAGCCATCCAGGGCCATCCCTGCCATGGACAGGGACACTTTCCCTGGGCCAGGTTGCTCCAAGTTCTGTCGAACTTGACCTTGAACATGGCCAGGGATGGGGCAGCCACCACCTCCCTGGGACAGCAGAACACGGATATAGTCCATAAACAGATTTGATGGATCTTTGTGACCAGAGCTTAAACCTCTCCGTGTTTCCACTGCCAAAAGGATTTGGTTCTGTTATAAATGCATTTGCTTTCATAGGCCAGTTCTGTGTTATGAGATTTACAAATTAGTTGGGTTGTATCGGGGCTGAGTTTGGTTAATTGATTTGATTGCTACTCAATTTAAGTTATCACACATCATGGTCGGGTATAATGCCCCTGTAAGAACACTAGGTGGCAATACTGAATATGGGGAATTGCAATAGGCATTTTCTAGAAGCTGTCCACAGGCTTGACGACATCAACTGGAAAATGGATTGGTGGACCGAATGAACCAACCAGATGGACTTATGGAGAAATGATTGGACAGGAATGCCACAACGAGCCAATCAAGAAACCCCTTGACGAACCAATCGTGTCAAGAATCAAGAAATGGGCCAACCCGTTCTGCAATTCCCTTTCAGAATTTTGGTGGTGCTTTGCACCCCATGTCCTCCTGATGCCCTCGAGTGACTTAGCTTCCTCTGATTTGCCACTGAGACTCTGGAATTATCCCAATTTCTTGTTCCCAGTTGTTCATTTCTTTTTTTTAATGAATTAATGGAGCATAAGTGGTGTCCTGCCATTTATTGCAGGTTGCTTCCACATTTATTTGAACTGATGCCTTAAAAGCTGGTAAAGGTACAAAAAGAAAGGACAAAAATCATCAGGCATCACCACTTCTTCCTAGAATTCCTGCTGAAATTCCTGCTGACATTCAGCTGCTACAGACACAGCATCCCAAAATCACTAAATCCCAAAAATCCCAAAATCCTAGCTGCCACTGAAGCTGTGCAGATTTTTGCATTTTTCTTTTATGCTTCACCTACAAGTTGATTAAATCCTGTTCAGCGTTATTCCTCTTTTAAATTCTTGAGGTTAAATAATAAATTAAGTTTATAAATTCTTAAAATGTATTGTCCAAGTGTCTTGGTTGGGAAGACAGGTGTCTGCTAAGAGAGGCAGAACCCTCTCTTAGAATAGAGAATGTGACCCCACTTCGCCCCAATTTATTTTAACTTTGGAATCAAGGGCTTTCAGGCAAAGGTATGGGGAAGAGGAATAACAGTTCTTTCCTAGTATCCATAGCAGAGTAAACAAGCAATAAGAATGGCAACAACAAACAAAACCAGAAAACTGGTGGCAGACATCTCTGGGCTGCCAAGCACTTTCCCATTTGGTGTAATCTTTTCCCAGCAAACGTTCACCCAGCCAGGAGGAGAAAGCAGAGCACACTTGGATCTCCCGCAGTCGTAGCCAGAAGCCAAAAGCAGTTGCTTTCCTCCCGGTGTCCCCCGAGAGAGTGTCAGTCCGGCCAGAGAGCTTCCTCTCCTCACCACACCCAGCCAGAGTCTTTGTCTCTTACAAAAGACTTAATAGCTCTGAGCACCTAGATACTTGTTTCCTAGTAACAGGATGGAGGAAAATTCTAACCCCCCCAATCTCCAAAATTATCCAATCCAAATTTTTCTCCATTCCAACATGTTACATTGAACTTAAACTTTTAAACCATATACATACATGCTTTTCCCTGATTATATACATTGAGATATGGATACAGGCACAGTGTTATGGGCAATTCAACCCCAAATAAGGTCCCCCTGAGGGATGCATCATGTCTCTCCATCTTCTTGCATCACCCGCCAGGTGCACCCTGAGCGAAAACAACCCCACGGGTGGGTTGGTCTTTTCTCAAAACAGAATTAATCCAAACAGGTTTCCCTAGCATGCCTCTCATGTGTACCACTGGAACCTTATCCCCGTCTGCTGCTTGCAGGGGTTCAGATTGGGCAGGGCCAGCTCAATGGATGGAGCCTCGGGTGTTAACCGGCCAGGTGGCCTTGGCTGAATGTTGTTCCCAACTCTTTGAATACCTCCTGCCTAGAGCCTTCAAAGTGGTTTTTAGCAGACCATTGCATCACTCCACTTTGCCAGCAGCAGGTGCATGATAAGGAATGTGGCACACCCACTCAATGCCATGTTCCCCAGCCCAGGTGTTTATGAGGCTATTTTTAAAATGAGTCCTGTTGTCTGACTGAATTCTCTCAGGGGTATCATGCTGCCACAGGACATGGTTTTCAAGGCCCAGGATGGTGTTCTGGGCAGTGGTGTGACGCACACGGTAGGTCTCCAGCCACCCAGTGCTTGTTTCCACCATTGTCAGCACGGAATGCTTACCCTGGCAGGTTTGGGACAGTGTGACATCATCAATTTCCCAGGCTTCCCCATACCTATATTTAGACCACCTTCCACCATACCGCAGGAGTTTCACCTGCTTGGCTTGCTTGATGGCAGCACACTTCTCACAGTTATGGATTACCTGGGAGATACAGCCCATGGTTAGATCCACCACTCAGTCCTGTGCCAATTACAGGTGGCATCTGATGGCCAGAGCCATCATGGGCCCACCAAGCTGGAAATAACTCTCCTTTGCGCCACCAGTCCCAATCTACCCTTTACACTTTAATCTTGCCAGCCCAACCCACCTGTTCGTTGTTTCAGTGTTCCTCATTAGCCCTACTCTTAGACACATGATGGACTTTCACCATCAGCTTCTCTACCCGAAGCCATTCTTCAGCGGCACAGATTGGTCTTCCCCTAGGCTCCCAGTTGGCCTTTCTCCACCTTTCCTGATGCCTTAGGGTTTTAGCTTCTACATTTTTCGCGGATCTGGAATTTTAGTGTATAACTCTGGACTTTATATAGGATGCTAAAGCTGCTGTGCTCAGCATTTTTAGACAAAACAATTCCTCTAGCATGCTGTGCAATCCGTTTGCTCCATGTGGCATCGGTGGCATGGTGAGTAGAGGGAACCTTTCCCTTGAACATCCAGCCCAGCACTGGTAGTCGGGATGCGAGGAGAAGTTGTTCTTCCATGCCAATAACCTCCAAGGCAGCGTGGACTCCATAGGCTGCCAGGATCTCCTTCTCTGTCAGGGTGTAGTTGGTTTCAGACCCTCTGTAGCCTCAGTTCCAGAACCCCAAGGGTCATCCTCAAGTCCTCCCAGGCGCTTTCTGGCCCCAGGACCCCTTGTGGCCACAGGACACACAGCCAGCCCCACTGCTCACCCACTAGCCCCATCAGGTCCTTCTCCTGAGCTGCTCCAGCCAGGGCTGGCACTGGGGGCTGTCCATCCTTGCCCTTGCCCTCTTGAACCTCCCGATTTTCAGACTTTAAGGTCACCCTGGACTTCAGCACATGGCAGGATGCTCCCTCTGGAATGTGGCCAAGGGTCAATGCACCATTGTGCCCATCAGGGGTGCATTGAGAGGCGTCCTGTGCTGATTTTGGTGCTGAATTGGGCTAAAACCAGTCCAAATCACCAACCCCAAATTAACAGCCGAGGGTGAAGCACCAGAGCCAGGCCAGAGAGTTGATTGCCTGACCCTGGAAAAGTCCAGTCCCCTCTCAGACAGAGATTCCTCTCCCATATTCCTGCTTGGAATGAAATGGGTGTGAGTTTCCTCCTTCAGGAAGGAGATGTTCCCCATGGATTCTGCTCAAGGCTGAGAGAAAGAGACCTTCCTAAGAGTGTTGGTGTGGGGAGTGACACCGAGCTCTGCTTAGGAATTGTGTCTTTTTGCTGGCTTTGACAGAATTATTCAAGAAAAAATATTTATAAAAATATTTATGTAAAAATAATAATAATAGAAATATTTAATAGAATTGCTTTGTTGGAATGATTTAATATAATTGCTTTGATAGAATGATTTAATAGAATTGCTGTGATAGAATTATCTAATAGAATTGCTTTGCTCAATGGCCATGGTGGCCACAGTGATCATGGTGACAGTGGTGGTCCCAGTGGCCTCATGATGGCCACAGTGGCCAAAGTGACAATAGTGGCAGTGGCAGTCTTGATAACCTTGGTCCTGGCCATCTTGGTGACCATGGTGGCCACGGTGGCCATGGTGGCCACAGTGACCACAGTGACCTTGTGGCTTAGAAGATCCCGGTGGCCACTCCCAGGGCTGCTGTGGCCAAGAGGAGTCCTCCGAGGACAGGGGTGTCCCTGGGGATGGTTCCACCTGTGGGGACAAAGAGGGATATGAAGGGGGCCATGGAGGACGTTGGGAGTCAGCAGGGGTGACAGGGGAGCCATGAGAGGGTCAGGGATGAAAGGGGGCCGTTATGGGGTCCCTGTCCTTTGTCCCCAGCCATGAGTGTCCTTGTCCCCCAAACCTCAGTTGGTGTCCCCAGCATGGGCTCTCCTTGTCCCTCTGTCCACAGTGGGTGTCCTCGTCCTCTCCTGGTCATGGGTGTCCCCCCAGGCTCTCCCTGTCCCCAGCTCTTACTGAGTGTCCCCATTCCCCTCAGATTGTCCCCATGATGACACCTTTCAGCCACTCGCAGCTGTAGTTGCTGTGGGTCCCGGTGGAGCTGAGCCGTATCTCCACCTTGTCTCCTTCCTTGGTGACATCGGTGACCTTGAAGGTCTCAAAGGGCGGGATCAGCACCTCCTCCTCACCACGATAGTAGGAGAAATTCTGGATGTCCACACCTGCCACTGTTTCCACCAGGAAAGTCGTGTCCTCTCCGAACCTTTTGGCTACCCGTTTGCAAAGTGACGTCGATGCGAATTGACCGAACCGGACCGTATCGCCCTTCTGTGCCTTGAAGAATTTGTTGCTCACCCCTCGGTACACACAGGGGATTTTCTGTTTCTGAGTTTCCCTCAGAGTGGCCAGAGCGTCGGTCAGCAGGAAATGCAGCGTTTTGAAGTGGAATTTGTCCCGGTATTCCCGGGGGGAGCGCCCGGCCTTTAGCACGGCCTCGTTGAACTCCTTGTGGATGTCATCCATCGTGTAGGCCATGAGAGCGATGGCTTGGGCCGGGGACAACAGAGGGGACATGGAGGTCCCCTTACTGCGCCACACAGCCGCGGCTGCCGTCCAGGCAGTGGCGAACAGAGGATTCTGCTGGAATTCAGACTGATTGAGGGCCGGCAACGCCTTCATCATGGCAGAGCGGCAGCCTTGGTATTGGTCATCGAAGGAGTTCGGGGCCATGTCCAGGGGCACCTCCTCGATAGCCACAGTGGCCACGGTCATTGCCAGCAGTGCCAGGGTGCAAGCCAGGGGGGCCATGGAAGGGAGAGGCCACAGCGAGCAGTGTGGAACACTGAGACCCTGAGGGGACACTGTTGGACACAGGAGGAATAACTAAGGGACATAGGGGGACACTGAGGGACATGGAAGGACACCAGGGGACACAGGAAGGGTCCCTCAATCAGGGGCTGGGAAGATAGAGTGGGGTCAGCCGGGGGGTGGGGGTGGTCAGCCCCATCCAGGAGACCCCTGGACATTTGGGACCCTGATCCCAAATCCTGGGGTCATTCCTGGACTCCCCAGTGTCCTCCAGCCCCCACCAGGAGCTCAATCCCACTCCCACAGTCCCGTGTCCCTCCCCATTGTCCCCTCAGCCCCTCCAGGAGCCCAACCCAAATCCTATGGTCAGTCCCTGTGTCCTCCCAGTGCTGCAGTGACCCCCACCCCCCTCCCTCAGTTCCATGTCCCCACTGGGCCCCCCCAGAACCCCAATCCCATGGCCCCCCACATTGTCCTCCCCAGCAGTGCCCCCCATGACCCCAATCCCAGTCCCCTGTCCCTCCCCCCAGTATGCCCCCAGTATGCCCCCAGTGCCCCATGACCCCAATCCCGATCTGCCCCTGTCCCTCCCCAGTATGCCCCCATTATTGCTAGTGCCCCACACTTGACCCCAATCCGTCCCTATCCCTTCCCCCAGTATGCCCCCCCCATGTCCCCCAGGACCTCAGTCCCACTCCCAGTCCCATGTCACTCTCAGTGATCCCCAATCCCAATCCCATGACATCCCCAGTGTCCCCCCAGAACCCCAATCCCACAGTCCCTTGTCCACCCCCAAGTGTCCCCCATTGTCCCTCCAGCCCCCTGATACCAAAATCGGTCGGAGTGAACTTCCTGACAAAACTGGAGGAATCAGAAAGCAGAAATTCTTTATCAGCACCGGAAGCACAGCAGATCTCTCCTTGTCCTGCACGTCAGGGGAGAATTCACCATAGGCTATTTATCCCCCATGATTATGCATATTCATTAAACTGGGCTTCTTATCTAATCCAAAAACTTCAGTTTCCCACATCAAATTTGCATGGCTCCGCCTGGATGACCTTTTATGGTCTGGGAGAGCCCTGAAAATGGGGTTTCTGGAAGTCGTAGTCCATGAGCGTTTCAATATCACAGATGACCTCGCCTGAACTGTTGCTTTGGGCAGATGCTGCTCCTTCTGTGTCACAGAAATTGTCAAAAACCACCGGAGTTCCCTTTATCTGTTTCTCACAGGTTCCAGTCACGTTCCTCCTGCTGTGTCCACACTTTTACATCCTTTTAATCGGTTTTGCCAGCTCATCTTTAGGCTCAATTCACAGTTCCTGCACAGGAACTGAAACTTTATTTAACTGAACTGTTATTTCCCACCGCCCAGGACCCCAGTCCCACTCCCACGGTCCCTTGTCCCCCCAGTGCCACTCCCCACTGCTCACTGAGTTGCTGTCACACTTCAGATACAAAATGGGGTCCCCTATCAGATGCCACCCCAAGCCTGGGGATGATCTCTTTGGGGAGTGACTTCCCTGGCCTTGTTGGTGTGGCAGGAGAAGCTTCTGGAGCCCCAGAAAAGGGATCCACCAACCTCAGGAGATACCTGAATCCTCCTTGGTGTGGTAGCTCAGAAAATCCATTTGCCACTGTCTTGGTTTCAAAGGTGTCTGCTAAGGAAGTTGAAAACCTCCCTTAGAATAGAGAACGTGTCCCACACTTCCCTCTGAATTATTTTAACTTTGGAATCAAGGGCTTTCAGGCAAAGATATGGGAAAAGAAATAACATTTATTAATCTCTATAACGAGGTAAACAAGTGACAACAACAGTAGCAATAAAAAAAACCCAGAAACTCGGTGACAGATGTCCCTGGGCTGCCAAGCATTTTCCCATTTGGTGACATTCTGGGGGTCACTCTCTGTCCCCCATTACCCCAATCCTGCTCCCATGATGCCATGGTGACAGATATCCCTGGGCTGCCAAGCATCTTCCCATTTGGTGGCATTCTGGGGGTCTGTCCCTGTCCCCCTAGCAGTGTCCCCCTTGACCCCAATCCTGCTCCCATGATGCTGTGGTGACAGACCTCCCTGGGCTGCCAAGCATTTTCCCATTTGGTGACGTTCTGGGGGTCACTCCCTGTCCCTCCCAGCAGTGTCCCCCTTGACCCCAATCCTGCTCCCACGATGCCACGGTGACAGATGTCCCTGGGCTGCCAAGCATTTTCCCATTTGGTGACATTCTGGGGGTCACTCCCTGTCCCCCTAGCGGTGTCCCCCTTGACCCCAATCCTGCTCCCATAATGCCACGGTGACAGATGTTTCTGGCCCAAGCATTTTCCTGTTTTGTGAAGTTCTGGGGGTCACTCCCTGTCCCTCCCAGCAGTGTCCCCCGTGACCCCAATCCTGCTCCCATGGTGCCTTGGTGACAGATGTCCCTGGGCCAAGGATTTTCCCCTTTGGTGCAGTTACAGTCACAACCAGCAGAGGATAGGTGCAATGATTCCTCCACAGCTGCAGGTGGCGCTGTGGCGGGAGGTCAGGTCTGTCTCAGGTGGGTAACATGCTGGACAACAGGGTGTCACACAGCAGGACAGAGCACAGAGGTGTGATAAATGAGTGAATAGTAAATTCTGGCTTTCCCCTACATTAATTTAATATTTACAAGTGATAACGTGCCACTGTTGAACCGCTAGCAGAGTGTAAGAACCGAGCCAAATCAAATGTGGCGAATTTCTTATTTATTGAATTAATACTAAAACTTATATAGACTTTCAAAGATCATCCGGATTGGGTTAGTCCAAAACCTCCCCCTAGGCCCATTGGCCAGGCTTGAACTGTCTAACTTTCCAAAGACCATTTCAATAACATCCAAACTTTATCTTTGTTTATAGAACACAAGAAGAAGAAGAGAAAAATTCCCATGGGAAAGAATCTGTGTTGCCACAATAACGTACTGGGTAATCGGGATAAAATACAGTTAAGTAGAAACAAGGTTAGGGTGAATTACAACTTCGAAATAGTAGTAATATGTCAGAAAACATAGTAAGAAATACATGGTAATAAATGTCTTTTAAGCTGATAAGCCACAAAGTCAGAGATCAAGACATCCTAAAGAAATGAAAAAGATAAACCACATCCATCCCAGAAATTCTGTTATCTCCATTCACACCTCCCTGAGGAGCTGTCAGCTATAAATTAAGTTGGAGCTGAGGAAACATCGAAGGAGAATTTCTACCTTCAACTCTGAGACAATCCAGAAGACCCAAAATGGTGCCGCGATGGCAGAAAGGGGCAAAGATCGGAGAGGGAGGAACTAAGGAAAGTGGAAATGGTCCTCAGGGCTTAATGAATATGTAACAGTGAGAGAAAGTACCTAAGTTCACAGTAAAATGAGTAGAATTGTGCTTCTGGCAAAATTGATTAGCACCTGATTTCTCAGATATTTTATACAGTAAAAATACATAAAAATATATTCAGTCAGCGTTCATTGGTTTAAAGTTGAGCAAACCTTCAGTATTCAGTTTCCCGTTGGATTTAAATCTCCTTGCCTCTGATGTTAATTAGATTTTTCATTCTTTAATTTTCCTATTTAATTTTAATTTTAAAATTAATTTTTTAATTTTCCTATCAGTCTTTTCCTGACCAAATATCTTCACCCCTGCTGGAGACAGATATTTGTAGATAATCACTGATGTTCCACTGATAGCTTTTTATCTTTTGGGTTATTTTATCTTTATTTTTTTTACTTTTATTTTTGGGTTACTTTATCTTTTACCTTTATTTTTGGGTTCCTCCCAGTCTGTTGATATGCTGAGTCCACCAAACCTCACCTGGTGGAAAAATGTCCTGGAAGAAACCTAAAATTCCTTTTCCTGGGGTAAAGACAAAAAAACCCCCTTTGACTAAAGTTATACAAAAATTTTTAACTGCTGTATTTTCTAACATCCTCAGTCCCTGATCCCAAATCCTGGGGTCACTGTGTCCACCCGGCCACACCCCATGACCCTGACCTCAAATCCTGGGGTCTCTCCTGTCCACCAGTTCTGTGTCCCTCCAGGACCCCAATCCCAAATCCTGGGGTTATTCCTGTCCCCCCAGTGTCCCCCATTGATTTAGGGTAAAATATAAATTATTAATTTAAAAGAACTAGAAGCTGGATAATAATAATAATAACTTTTGAACTGATTTAGAAGGCCAGAGATTGGATAATGATTTACTATGATTTGCCTGCTGAAGACAATTTATTATTCGCTTAATGATTTTGTGCCTACCTAGTATCAGGGAGGATAGAGAGAAGAGAGTCAAATAATTGAGAAAAACCACTGAGTGTGACCAAACATCCTGCCCTTGGACCCCGAATGGTACAGGTGGGTTCTTGTCAGGGTTTGACCCTGACTAAACGCCAGGCACTTCGACTTTCTCTTGCTGCAGGAAAAAAACTGCAAAACCACACACCAATCTCATGAGTCAATTGAGATAGGACACTGGTAGGAGGACGCACAGAAGAAAAAAAAGGGGCAAACAGGCTCTAACTTAAAGTTGCAAAAAGTGATTTAATCACCTAACAGAGTTGGAGGGTAAAGTGCAAGGCAAAAATAAACTTTTCATATACTATATTGTTTACTCACCCCCCTCCCTCTTACAAACCCATTTTATTCACCCCCTTTTTTCTTTTATAACCAACCAGCCTGGGTAGGGAGGCAGGGTGTGGGGTATTTACTCAGTCCACAGAGCAGATCCATAAATCTATTCATCACCACAATTCTTCTACTACAAATACTCTTTATTTCTACTTATTTCTCTCTCTCTCCAGACAGTTTTTCTGCTCTCACCCCGCACCCTCTTAAGAAGCAGTCTCTGCACTCACCCCCCTTCCCTCTTTCCAAACCAACAGCACGGGCAGGGGGCAGGGTGAGAGGTTTGTTGTCTGGTCTGTCCATCAGGGAGAAAGGTTCTCTACTTAGCCACAGGGTCTTTCCCACAAGAGACAGTCCTCTGGGAACTTCTTTGCCGTGGCTCCGATCTCACGAGCAACATCCTGCCCAAATTCTGCTGCAACAGGAGTCCTCTGGTCCATAAGGTGCTGTGCAGACTCTCCCAAGCTGAGGCCAGGCTGCTTCCATGCCAGGAGCAAGGAAAAGGCCTTTCTCTCCCTTGCAAGGCCTTTGTAACTTTATCTCTTTCAATGAGACTCCAAACTGGATCACAGCTTTCTCCAGGCATCCACCTGCTCCTCTGGCGTGGGCTGTGGGTGGATTTCTGCATCTTTATGGACTCCATGGGCTGCAGGGGAACCTCCTGTTCCCCCCATGGCCTTCATCACGGCTAGCAGAGGGTTTGCAGCTCCGGTGCCTGGAGCACCTCCTCCCCCACCTTCTCCACTCACCTTGGTGTCTCCATGTTTGTCGCTGTTGAGCCGCTAGCAGAGGAAAGGACCCAAGTTCTCAGTGTGGCAAGAAAGAGCGTTTCTTATTTTGATTTCAATATATATATAGACTTTTCAGAGGTCACCCAGATTGGTCAGCCAGAAACCTCCCCCTAGGCCTGATTGGCCAGGCCTGAACTGTCCAAATCTCGAGACACTGTTTTAAAAAACATCCAAACTTTATCTTTGTTTATAAAACACAGCGGAATGTTCTCACGAGAAAGACCTGTGCTAGCCACACATGTTCTCCCTTCACATATTTTTACCTTCACCTCCTCCTCCTCTAACTACAAAGAAGTGTGTGCCTACCTTGTTTTGATTTCTTCTTAAACATGTTTTCACAGAGGCGTAACCAGCACCTCCAATTGGCCCAAACTTGGCCAGCAGCATGTCCATCACTCTCAGAGCCGTCAGAGATTGGGTCTGCTAGACTTGATGTAAAAACTTCCAGAACTTTTACTCAGGACACACAGGAGCCATCTTTGTGCCACACCTCCCCAGGCCTACCACAACAGCTTCTGAGGGGTCTAAATTTCTCTTAAATGTTAAAAATACTTTACTGATGTTTTGAGCCAATCAAAACCACCGCAATTATTCTCCAAAATCTGCAGGAACTTCCCAGATTCTGATTCTCATTTGTCACTTCAGAGCCTGAAATTCCAATGTCCAGTTCCAGCAGTGTGAGGAAAAACCCCTGGAATTGGTGTTTTCCTACAGTGGGGATGAAGTTCTACAATTATTAAACTGGATTTAGCCCAGTTCAGGAGTTTCCTTCTCATTTTCCCTCACCTGATCCTGCTCTGGTGACTTTGGACAGGATGCAGGGCCAGGATAAGGGGGAATGGAATTTGGGCAATCACAAAAGGCAGAGATAGATGGGATTTTGGGAAGGAATCCTTCCCTGTGAGGGTGGAAAGGCCCCAGAATGGAATTCTCAGAGAAGCTGTGGCTGCCCCTGGATCCCTGAAGTGTTCAAGGCCAGGCTGGACAGGGTTTGGAGCAACCTGGGACAGTGGAAGGTTTAGGAAGAACACAATCCTAAAGTCCCTCCAAACCCAAACCACCCCAGGATTCCATGAAAATGGGGGAAAAAGTGCTAAGAGGATCAAACTGATGTTAAAGTTGAGGATAATGGGATAAACTAATGGATAAAGGGATAAACCAATGGATAAACCAATGGATACAGAGATGAACCAATGGATAAACTAATGGATAAATGGATGAACCAATGGATAAAGAGACAAACCAATGGATAAACCAATTGTCAAACCAATGGATAAAGGGATAAACCAATGGATAAAGGGACAAACCAATGGATAAACCAATGGATAAAGGGATGAACCAATGGATGAAGAGATAAACCAATGGATAAACCAATGGATAAAGGGATAAACCAGTGGATAAACCAATGGATAAAGGGATGAACCAATGGATAAAGGGATAAACCAATGGAAAAACCAATGGATAAACCTGAGGATAAAAGGATAAACCTGATGATAAAAGGATAAACCTGAGGACAAAGGGATAAACCTGAGGATGAAGGGGGGCTGAGGCACCCCAACCCATGGGGTCAGGCCAGGACTCCCTTTCCCCATGGTAATCCCGGGAGGATTCCCCATGAATTGGGGGCAAATCCCAGAAATCCTTTACTGGCAGGACACCGCAAGGAGCTGGAATTCCAGCTTTCCGGGGGGAGTTTAACGGGGAATGAAGGAGCTGGGGGCGATCCCCCCTGGGGAATTTGGGGGAGGAATTCCCCTGAGGAGTTTGGGGGAGCACAAACCAACTTCCAGGAGCTGGGAGAGCTGCTGGTGGGAACAGTGGGATCCCCACGGAACTGCTCCACTCCTGGGGAGCAGGAGAGGTTTTTGGGGGGCTCAGTGACCCCTCCTTGTGCGTGGTCAGCTGGACCCTGAATCCGGAGAGGGAATAGGGCTGGAATCAGAGCCAAGAATCCAGAGGCTGGAGTGGTCAGGGGGGTGGCAGGCAGGACCCACCCTCATTTTAGGGCTCAGCTCCCTCTCAGAGGGGCAGGTGGGACCTCTCTGATCCAGATCCCAAATCCCAGTGCAGGTACAGGTGAGACCCTCTGCTGTGGATCCCAAATCCCAATGCAGGTACAGGTGGGACCACCATGGCTCTGGATCCCAAATCCCAACACAGGTACAGGTGAGACCCCCTGATCCAGATCCCAAATCCCAGTGCAGGCACACGTGACACCCCTCTGATCTGGATCCCAAAACCCAATGCAGGTTCAGGTGGGACCCCCTGATCCAAGTCCCAAATCCCAAAGCAAGTACAGGTGAGACCCTCTGGCTCTGGATCTGAAATCCCAGTGCAGGTACAAGTGGGACTCCCTGACTCTGGATCCCAAATCCCAATGCAGGTACAGGTGAGACCTCTCTGCTGTGAATCCAAAATCCCAGTGCAGGTAAAGGTGGGATTCCCCTGCTCCAGATCCCCCTCAGGATGAGAGTGGAACTCCCCTGCTCCAGAATTCCATCCAAATTCAATTCCCACAGAGGTACAGTTGGGACTCCTCTGATCTGGATCCCAAATCCCAACGCAAGTACAGGTGAGACCTCTCCTGCCCCAGATCCCAAATCCCAATGCAGGTACAGGTGAGACCTCTCCTGCTCCATATCCCAAATCCCAATGCAAGTACAGGGGGGAGCCCCTGCTCTAGCTCCCAAATTCCAACACAGGTACAGGTGAGACTTTTCAGATCCAGAACCCAAATCCCAGTGCAGGTACAGGTGGAACCTTTCAGATCCAGATCCCAAATCCCAATGCAGGTGGGACCCCTCTGATCTGGATCCCAAATCCCAAGGGAGGTACAGGTGAGACTTCTTGGATCCCAAATCCCAAGGGAGGTACAGGTGAGACCCTCTGGCTCTGGATCCCAAATCCCAAGGGAGGTACAGCTGGGACCACCCTGCTCCAAATGCCCCTCAGGATGTGGGAGGAACCCCCCTGCTCCAGAATTCCATTGGAACTCAATTCCCACAGAGGTACAGGTGAGACCCCCCTAGCTCTGGAACCCAAATCCCAATGCAGGTACAGTTGGGACCCCTCTGATCCCAAATAAAAAGGGAGGTACAGGTGGGACTCCCTTGCTCTGGATCCCAAATCCCAATGTAGGTACAGGTGAGACCTTTCAGATCCAAATCCCAAATCCCAATGCAGGTACAGGTGGGACCCCTTGGTTCTGGATCCCAAATCCCAGTGCAGGTACAGGTGGGATTCCCCTGCTCCAGATCCCAAATCCCAACGCAAGTACAGGTGAGACCTCTCCTGCTCTGGATCCCAAATCCCACTGCAAGTTCAGGTGGGAGTCCCTGCTCTGGATCCCAAATCCCAACACAGATACAGGTGAGACCACCCTGCTCCAGATCCCAAATCTCAATGCATGTACAGGTGAGACCCCTCTGATCTGGATCCCAAATCCCAGTGCATATACAGATGGGACACCCTCCTCCAGATCCGAAACCCCAGTGCAGGCACAGGTGAGACCTTTCAGATCCGGATCCTAAATCCCACTGCAGGTGGGAACCCTCTGATCTGGATCCCAAATTCCAACACAGGTACAGGTGAGACCTCTTGGATCCCAAATCCCAAGGGAGGTACAGGTGAGACCTCTTGGATCCCAAATCCCAAGGGAGGTACAGGTGAGACCCCCCGATCCAGATCCCAAATCCCAATGCAGGTACAGCTAGGACCACCCTGCTCCACATCCCCCTTAGGATGTGGGAGGAACCCCCCAGCTCCAGAATTCCACCGAAATTCTCTCCCCACAGAGGTGCAGGTGAGACACCCCAGCCTTGGCCGCCAGGCTCACCTGGCCCAGGTGAAACCCCACCAGGAAAAGCAGAGCCAGAGCAGGCGGAGAGCAAAGCCAAACTCTTGAAACACACGGACTCGGGATGGGGGAGGGAGGAGGAACAGTTTTTGGGGTGGGATTTGGGATTTTCCCCCCGGGCGGTGCCGGGATGGACGGATGGAGCCCGTCAGGAGTCTGGACAGGTGGGATTGGGATCAGTGCAGGAGCCATAAAGTGCAGCGAAGCTTCCCGGAGCTCCCGGGGGTCCGGAGGGTCCGGCAGCGGCTCCGGGATTCCTGGGGGGCTCCAGTGTCCAGGGGGGGTCAGGGGACACCGTGACAGGGGGACACAGCTCAGGAGGGACCGGCAGTGCCGGGACAGTGCCGGTGACGTTCCCGGTTCCATTGCCGGTTCCACTGCCGGTGCCATTCCCAGTTCCAATGCTGGTTTGGTTGCCAGTCCCAGTTCCGGTGCTGGTTCCATTCCCAGTCCCGTTCCCGGTGCTGGTTTGGTTTCCAGTCCATGGCCAGTCCCATTGCTGGCTCCGGTTCCGGTTCTATTTCCATTACCGGTTCTTTTTCCGGTTCTCTTTCCATTTCCGGTTCTGTTTCCGGTTCCATTCCGGGTTCCGTTCCCGGTGTGTCGGATCCAGTCAGGAATCTCACATGCACATCACCTGCAACCTGGAATGAGGCCAAGGGGATGTCCTGGGGTTGTACCTGCCTCACCTGTGGCCACACCCACATGTGGCCACACCCACCTGCGGCCACACCCACCCATGCCCCCACCTCATGCCCCACCCTATCCCACCCATGGCCACACCCACCTGTGTCCCCAGCCATACCCATCAGTGGCCACACCCACCCATGACCCCACCCCATGCCCTGCCCATGCCCACCTGTGGCCCCACCCTGTCCTCACCCATGCCCAATGACCACACCTACCCATGGCCCCGCCCCTGCCCCACCCATGCCCACCTGTCCTCCTCGATGCCGCCACCCTCGGTGTCCCCGCTGTCCCCCTTCTCGGTGTCTCCTTCCCCCAGGTCCATGTCCAGCTCGTTCCCCGTGTCCGAGCGGGTGTAGGCGTAGCCGCTGCGGGAAAGGCCAGCAGGATCTCAGGAATTCCAGGGCTGGAATTCCGGGAAACCCCTCGGGAATCCCTGGGGAAATCCCTGGGAAATCCCTGGGGAAATCCTTGGGGAATCCCCCGGGAATTCCTCAGGAAATCCTCAGAAATCCTTGGGAAATCCCTCAGGAAATCCCTGGGGAATCCCTCAGGAAATCCTTGGGAAATCCCTGCGGAAATCCCTCAGGAATTCCAGGACCAGAATTCCAGGAAATCCCTGGGGAATCCCTCAGGAAATCCTCAGGAAATTCCTGGGAAATCCTCAAAAAATCCTTGGGAAATCCCTCAGGAAATCCCATGGCTCACCTGATGGAGCGGCAGGTGAAGAACACAATTCTCTTCAGCCGCTTGTTGTAGAAGAAATAATTGAAGGACCAGAGGCTGCCGTCCTCTCCGAAGGGATCCGAGTCCAGGTCGGGGTTGTAGCTGCAGGAATGGGAAAAGTGGGAATCGCCCCAAATCCTGGGAACAGGGGAGAGCTGAATACCCCGGAGGAACTCCCAAAGGTGGGAATTCCAGGGCTTTTGGGAATTCCAGGGCTTGGGAATTCCAAACAGGTGGGAGGAGATGGCAACTCCAGGTCCCCAACAAGGCAGCAACTCCAGCCATGCCTCACACCCAAAACACCACTTTTTTAGGGGAAAAAAGCGCCAGAATTCCATGGACAAGGGCCGGAATTCCATGGGAAAGGCTGGAATTCCATGGAAAATGCTGGAATCCCACGGGAAAGGCCGGAATCCCACAGGAAAGGCTTGAATTCCAAGGGAAAGACTGGAATTCCACAGGAAAGGCCAAAAAAAGGCCAGAATCCCACAAGAAAGGCTGGGATCCCACGGAAAAGGCCAGAATCCCACAGGAAAGGCTGGAATCCCATGGAAAAGGCTGGAATTCCACGGAAAAAGCCAGAATTCCAGCCGCTCCGGTACCTGTAGATGTCACACTCGGCCAGGCAGATCTCCTCGTCCACTGCGTCCCACAGGAGAGGCTTGAGAGCCTTGAAATCCTCACGGACAGCAGAGAAGAGGCTGCAGTTGACAGCGTTCACCACCTGGGAATATTGGGAATATTTATTGGGAATATTTATTGGGAATATTTATTGGGAATGTGGGAATGGGAACAGGGCTGCAGTTGACAGCGTTCACCACCTGGAATGGGAATGTGGGAATATTGGGGATGTGGGATATGGGCATGTGGGAAAGGGAATGTGGGAATGGGAAGGTGGAAATATGGGAATGTGGGATATGGTAACAGGGCTGCAGTTGACAGCGTTCACCACCTGGAATGGGAATGTGGGAATGTGGGAATATTGGGGATGTGGGATATGGGAATGGGAACAGGGCTGCAGTTGACAGCGTTCACCACCTGGAATGGGAATGTGGGAATACTGGGGATGTGGGATATGGAAATATGGGAATGTGGGAATGGGAATATGGGAATGGGGGACAGGGGAATGGGAAGGTGGGAATGTGAGATATGGGAATGGGGGAATGTGAGAATATTGGGAATGGGAATGGGGGACGGGGGAATGGGAACAGGGCTGCAGTTGACAGCGTTCACCACCTGGAATAGGAATGTGGGAATATTGGGAATATGGGAACAGGGCTGCAGTTGACAGCATTCACCACCTGGAATGGGAATGTGGGAATATTGGGGATATTGAGAATATGGGAATATGGGAACAGGGCTGCAGTTGACAGCGTTCACCACCTGGAATGGGAATGTGCGAATATTGGGAATATTGGGGATGTGGGATATGGGAATGTGGGAAAGGGAATGTGGGAATGGGAAGGTGGGAATATGGGAATGTGGGAATATTGGGGATGTGGGATATGGGAACAGGGCTGCAGTTGACAGTGTTCACCACCTGGAATGGGAATGTGGGAATATTGGGAATATTGGGAATGGGAACAAGGCTGCAGTTGACAGTGTTCACCACCTGGAATGGGAATGTGGGAACGTGGGAATATTGGGGATGTGGGATATGGGAATGGGAATGTGGGAACAGGGCTGCAGTTGACAGCATTCACCACCTGGAATGGGAATACAGGAATGTGGGAATACTGGGGATGTGGGATACGGGGATATGGGAATATGGGAATGTGGGAATGGGAATATGGGAACAGGAATGGGGGACAGGGGAATGGGAATGTGGGAATGGGAATATGAGACAGAGGAATGGGAATATGGGAATATGGGAATGGGAATGGGGGAATATGGGAATATGGGAATGGGGGACAGGGGAATGGGAATGGGGGAATGGGAACGGGAATATGGGACAGAGGAATGGGAATATGGGAATGGGGGACAGGGAAATGGGAACATGGGACACGGAAACTGGAATATGGGGAATAGGAATATGGGGCACGGGAATGTGGGACATGGGAATGGGAATATGGGACAGGGGAATGGGAATGTACGGTATGGGAATGGCAATATGGGATATGGGAATGGCAATGTGGGAAAGGGGAATGGAAATATGGGACGCGGGAATGGGAATGTAGGACGGGGAATGGGAATATGGGGCATGGGAATTGCACTGTAGGACAGGGAATGGGAATATGGGAGCAGGAATGGGAATATGGGACATGGGAATGGGAATGTGGGAGTGGGAATATGGGGCACAGGAATGGGAAGATGGGAACATTTCTTTGCTCCCAGTAATGCCTGATGATTGTTACCTCTATTTTTTATATACCCTTTTTATGTTTTTATACCCTTTTTGTATTTTCTGTTCCCTTTACACACTCTTTGCACCCCTAACCCTACGTGATTGTAATTTTTACAACCCAATATTTTAGATTAGTTTTGGGGTCCTGCAAGGCACACAGACTAAAAATTCACAGCAGGAGTCCAGAAATCTCCATTTTATCTCAAAACTCAAGGCTTCTCTCTGGAATATATTTTGTAAGTTGGACTTTGACTTCATTTAAAGGGCAATACTTAAAATAGAGAGACAATTACATCATTTATTAAGTTTCTTATCGGGGGATTTTAGGTAGATATGCTAATTTGCAAAATCCATAAATTTGTATTATGCATTAAATGGGGTGAGTGCATCTCAGCATGTTCCACCTTTGAATATCTGTGCAGCTAAAATCCAATTAAAATACCAAAATAATACACTTTTACCCCTTTTAACTGATTTGGGGTTTTAAATTTTGGTGTAGTTCTTGGTTTGCGGTTGGGTTTCTTCTTATTATTATTATTTCAATTCACTTTAATTTCATTAATTTTTCATTAATTTTACTATTTAAATTATTTCATTATTCTATCACTATTCTAAAATCAGCCAAAATGCAACACCAGGAGCATCCAAGGCCAGGCTGGATGGAGATTCCAGTGGCTGAAGGATCTCCAAGGGAGTGGACAAGGCAGGGAGTGACCACAAGTGACCACAAGGAATTGTTGCCAACTGGAACAGTTGGAAATGGGATATGGAGAAGGAATTCCTTGCTCTGAGGGTGGTGAGGGGCTGGAATGAATTCCCAGGGAAGCTGTGGATTCCCCATCCCTGGGAATGTCATGGATGGGTTTGGATCCACCTGTTCCGGTGGGAGGTGCTGAGGGAATGAGGTGGTTTTGAGGGAACGAGGTGGTTTAGAGGGAATAAAGTGGTTTTGAGAGAATAAGGTGGTTCTGAGGGAACAAGGTGGATTTGAAGGAATGGTTTTGAGGGATCGAGGTGGTTTTGAGGGATTGAGGTAGTTCTGAAGGAATGGTTGAGGGAACAAGGTGGTTTTGAGGGAATGAGGTGGTTTTAAGAGAATGAGGCTTTGAGGGAATGTGGCAGTTTTGAGGGAATGAGGTGGTTTAGAGAGAACAAGGTGGTGAGCAAATGAGGTGGTTTTGAAGGAATGGTTCTGAGGGAATGAGGTGGTTTTGAGGTGGTGTTGAGAGAAGAAGGTGGTTTAGGAGATACCAGGTGCTTTTGAAGCAATGGTTTTGAGGGATCCAGGTGGATTTGAGGGAATGAGGTGGTTTTGGGGGAACGGTTCTGAGGGAACGAGGTGGTTTAGAGAAAACTATGCAGTTTTGAGGGATTCAGGTGGTTCTGAAGGAATGGTTTTGAGTGAACCAGGTGGTTCTGAGGGAACGAGGCGGTTTTGAAGGAATGGTTCTGAGGGAACGAGGTGGTTTAGGGGGAATGATTTTGAGGGAACGAGGTGAATTCACAGGAACGAAGCGGTTTTGAGGGAACGAGGTGGATTTGAAGGAATGGTTTTGAGGGAACAAGGTGGTTTGGAAGGAATGGTTTTGAGGGAACAAGGTGGTTTAGATAGAGGGAACGAGGTGGTTTTGAAGGAACGAGGTGGTTTTGAGGAATTGAGGTGTTGAGGGAATGAGGCAGTTTTGAGGGAATGAGGTTGTTTAGAGGGAACAAGGTGGTTTAGAAGGAACGAGGCAGTTCTGAGGGAATGAGGCAGTTTAGAGGGAACGAGGCAGTTTAGGGGGAACAAAGTGGTTTTGGGGAACGAGGTTCTGAGGTAACAAGATGCTTTTAACAGAAAAGGGCAGTTTAGAAAGAATGTTTTTGAGGGAACGAGGCAGTTTCAAAGGAACAATGCTGAGGGAACAAGGTGGTTCTGAAGGAACGAGGTGGTTTCGAGGGATCAAGGTAGTTTTGAAGGAATGGTTTTGAGGGAACAAGGAGGTTTTGAGGAAACTAGAAGGTTTTGAGGGAACAAGATGGACTTGAATGAATGGTTTTGAGGGAAGAAGGTGGTTTGGAAGGAATGGTTTTAAAGGAATGAGGTGGTTTCGAGTGAATGGTGTTGAGGGAACGAGGTGGTTTTGGGAGAACGAGGTGGTTCTGAAGGAATGGTTTTGAGGGCATGAGGTGGTTCTCAGGGAATGGTTCTGAGGGAATTAGATGGATTTGAGGGAACCAGGTGGTTCTGAGGGAACCAGGTGGCTCCGAGGGTCCCTCCCACTCCCCCAGTGCCCCCAGGCCGTACCCAGTTGAGGCTGGGCTCGCGGCTGAACTCGTGGCTCTTGGCGGCGCTGAAGTCGTAGTCGGGCCGGAAGGACTCGTTGAGCGTGGCGATCAGGTAGAAAAGGGTTTTGCGGCTGCATGTGTCACTCAGAGGTCCCTCGTCGTCCCCTCCCTGGCTCTTCCCCAGCCTGGCAACGGGAATGGTGTGTCAGTGGCACCGCAGGGACACCGGGACATTGGGACATGGCAGGACAGTGGAACACTGGGACATGGAGGGACAGTGGGGGACAGCAGGACATAGGGACACAGTAGGACATTGGGACACAGTGGGACATTGGGACACAGTGGGACATTGGGACACAGTGGGAGACAGCGGGACACAATGGCATGGAGGGACACACTGGGACACCCTGGGACACAGCAAGACATGGTGGGACGTTGGGACATGGCATGACACAGTGGGTCATGGCGGGACACCGGGACACACCAGAACATGGCAGGACACTGGGACACAGGGACACAATGGGACATGGCAAGACACTGGGACATTGTGGGACACACTGGGACACAGCAGGACATTGAAACACGGTGGGACATGGCAGGACACCTGGACACACCAGGACACAGCAGGACACAGTGGGACATTGGAACACAGCAGGACACTGGGACTTCGGGACACAGCAGGACACTGGAGGATACAGTGGGACACAGAGGGACATTGGGACATGGAGAGACACAGAGGGACACAGTGGGACACAGCCACCCCCAGGGCTGGGAGCAATCCTGGGCAATTCCCCATGGAAAGGGCAGTGGGGTTGGGATTCCCAGGGGGATCTGGGATCCCGGTAGAGGTGGCACTTGGGGACAGGGCTGGGGTGGCCTTGGTGGCACTGGGGGAGAGGAGGGGATTGGAGGGATTTCAGTGATTCCAGGACCCCGTGATGCATAGGATTGGGATGGGATGGGAAAGGGATGGAATAGGGATGGAAATGGGGACAGGACATGGGGATGAAAAAAAAGAAGGAACAGCAAGAGAGAGGCTGAAGATGAGGATGAAGAATGGAGGATGAAAATGGAAGATGAAAGAGAGGAAGACTGGCAATGGGGTGAGGATGGACAATGGAAATGAAGGACAAAGGATGGAAATGGAAAATGAAGGAGGAAGAAGAGAGAGACTGGAAAGGGGATGAGGATGAAGAAGGGGAATGAAGGATGGAAATGGAAGATGAAGTAGAGAGAAGAAGGCTGGAGAAGAGGTGAGGGTGAAGGATGGAGATGAAGGATGGAGAATGGAAAACAGAAAATGGAAACAGAAGATGAAGAAAAAGGAGGAAGAGGGAGATTGAGAGTGGAGAATGTTAAATGGAAATGGAAGACAGAGAAGAAATAGGAAGAGCAAGGCTGGAGATGGAATGAGGATAGAAAATGGAAATGAAAGATGAAGGATGGAAGATGAACGAGGAGGAAGAGGAAGGCTGGAGATGAGATGAAGATAGAAAATGGAAATGAAGGATGGAGGATGGAAGATGAAAGAGAAGGAAGAGGAAGGCTGGAGATGGGATAAGGATGAAAAATGGAGATGAATGATTGAGGATGAAGGATCAAAATGGAAAATGAAACAGGAAGAGGGAGAGGGAAGTTGGAGATGGGATGAGGATTGAAAATGGAAATGAAGGATGAAAATGAGAGATGAAGGTGGAGGAAGAGAGAGAGGCTGGAGATAGGATGAGGATGGAAAATAGAAATGAAGGATGGAGCACGAAAAATGGAAAATAGAAGATGAAGGAGAAAGGGGGAGAGAGAAGCTAGAGACAGGATGAGGATGAAGAATGGAAATGAAGGATGGAGAATGGAAACAGAAGACAAAAAAGGAAAAAAAGAGGAAGGCTGGAGGTGGGATGAGGATGGAGAATAGAAATAAAAGATGAAGGAAAATGGAAATTGAAGATTAAGAAGAAGGAAGAGAGAAACTGGAAATGGGATGAGAATGGAGAATGGAAATGAAGGATAAAGGAGAATGGGGGATGAAGGATGGGAATGGAGAGGGAGAACAGAAATGAGGATGGGACAGGGATGGGAATTCCAGGAGGGATTTACAATCCCAGTGGATGTGGGACATCCACACATGGGGACATGGCCAGGTGACCTTGGCTCTGCCGGGGGAATTGGCATCCAACCCCCAAACTGCTTCCCAACAGATCCCACACCTCGCGGGGCCAATCCCGGGCCTGATCCCATTATCCCAGAGCTGATCCCATTATCCCCGGGCTGATCCTGGGGCTGATCCCAGAGCCGATCCCACAATCCTGGAGCTGATCCCAGAGCTGATCTCACAATCCCAGGGCCGACCCCACACCCAATCCCACAACCCCAGGGACAATCCCACCCCCAACCTCACAATCCCAGTGCTGATCCCACAATCCTAGAGCCGATCCCACAATCCCACAGCCAATCCCACATTCCCAATCCCACAATCTCTCAATCCCACAATCTCTCAATCCCACAATCCCAATCCCAATCCCCCAAACCCAATCCCCCAGTCCCAATCCCAACCTGCCAGGGTTGAGGCCGGAGGTCTGGGGAGGTGACAGTGTCTCCAGCACGTGACCCACAATCCCAACCCCACAATCCCAATTCCAATCCTGATCCCACAATCCCAATCCCACAATCGCAATCCCCCAATCCTGATCCCACAATCCCATAGCCAATCCCAATCCCAATCCCAATCTCTCAATCCCACACTCCTGATCCCACAATCCCGATCCCAATCCCAATCCCACAATCCCAGAGCTGATCCCACAATCCCAGGGCTGACCCCATTATCCCAATCCCAATCCCAACCTGCCGGGGCTGAGGCCGGAGGTCTGGGGAGGTGACAGAGCCTCCAGCACGTGATCCACAATCCCAACCCCACAATCCCACAATCCCCCAATCCCCCAATCCCAATCCCTCAATCCCACAATCCCAATCCCACAATCCCAATTCCAATCCCACAATCTCTCAATCCCACAATCCCAATCCCACAATCCCAATCTCTCAATCCCACAATCCCAATCCCAATCCCACAATCCCAGGGCTGACCCCATTATCCAAATCCCCCAGTCCCAATCCCACACCTGCCGGGGCTGAGGCCGGAGGTCTGGGGAGGTGACAGAGCCTCCAGCACGTGGGGTTGTCCCTCCTGGCAGAACTGCTTGAAGAGCTGCTTGTCAATCCCAGCCAGCTTGCAGGAATAGCTCTCGATCCTAACGGGAAAACAGGGAATGGGAATGCTGGGAATGCTGGGAAAATTGGGATAAACTGGGATAAACTAGGGCAAACTGAGGTCCAGAGGATGCAGGGATTCCAGGTGGCTCTTCCCTCCAAAACCCCATTAAATATGGAAATAAATCCATAAATCAGCTCCAAAACCCTATTAAATGTGGAGATAAATCCCTAAATCAGCTGCCAACAGGAAAACACGGAATGGGAATGCTGGGAAAACTGGGATAAACTGGGGCAAACTGGGGTCCAGAGGCTGCAGGGATTCCAGCTGGATCTTCCCTCCAAAATCCCATTAAATCCCTAAATCAGCTCCAAAACCCCATTAAATATGGAGATAAATCCCTAAATCAGCTGCAATCAGGAGAACAGGGAATGGGAATGCTCAGAAAACTGGGAAAATTGGGATAAACTGGGACAAACTGGGGTCCAGAGGCTGCAGGGATTCCAGCTGGATCTTCCCTCCAAAACCCCATTAAATCCCTAAATCAGCTCCAAAACCCCATTAAATATGGAGATAAATCCCGAAATCAGCTCCAAAACCCGATTAAATATGGAAATAAATCCCTAAATCAGCTCCAAAATCCCATTAAATATGGTGATAAATCCCTAAATCAGCTCCAAAATCCCATTAAACACAGAGATAAATCCCTAAATCAGCTCCAAAATCCCATTAAATATGGTGATAAATCCCTAAATCAGCTCCAAAACCCCATTAAATATGGAGATAAATCCCTAAATCAGCTCCAAAATCCCACTAAATATGGAGATAAATCCCTAAATCAGCTCCAAAATCCCACTAAATATGGAGATAAATCCCTAAATCAGCTCCAAAATCCCACTAAATATGGAGATAAATCCCTAAATCAGCTCCAAAATCCCACTAAATATGGAGATAAATCCCTAAATCAGCTCCAAAATCCCATTAAACACAGAGATAAATCCCTAAATCAGCTCCAAAATCCCATTAAATATGGAGCTAAATCCATAAATCAGCTCCAAAATCTTGTTAAATATGGAAATAAATCCCTAAATCAGCTCCAAAATCCCATTAAATATGGAGCTAAATCCATAAATCAGCTCCAAAATCTTGTTAAATATGGAAATAAATCCCTAAATCAGCTCCAAAATCCCATTAAATATGGAGCTAAATCCATAAATCAGCTCCAAAATCTTGTTAAATATGGAAATAAATCCCTAAATCAGCTCCAAAATCCCATTAAATATGGAGCTAAATCCATAAATCAGCTCCAAAATCTTGTTAAATATGGAAATAAATCCCTAAATCAGCTCCAAAATCCCATTAAATATGATAATAAATCCCTAAATCAGCTGCAAAATCCCGTTAAATATGGAAATAAATCCCTAAATCAGCTCCAAAATCCTATTAAACGTGGAGATAAATCCCTAAATCAGCTCCAAAATCCTATTAAATGTGGAGATAAATCCCTAAACCAGCTCCAAAATCCCTAAATCAGCCCCAAAATCCTCTCCCTGGAATTGTGGATCCTGGAAAAGCAAAGACCCAATTTTTTTTCTTTTTTTTCCCAGTTAATTTCCCTTTTTTTCCAGTTAATCCTGAGGATCCTATAAACCTGGAATGAGATGGAAATGGATTAGGATAATTTCCTGTTATTCCTGGAATTGGGACAGAAACCTTTGGCTCTGGGCATGGAATTCCACAAGAAAAATATTGCTTTTTAGGAAAATTAATCGCAAAATTTTAGTTTTTGGCAATATTTATCCCAAAATTTTGCTTTTGGGGAATATTTAGCCCAAAATATTCCTGTGGGTTCCATAAGATACAATAATATCCACAAGAATTATTAATTAGAAATGGTCAACACTAAATTGAGAAGGTGGAGAATGAAGTCTGCTCATGGTGGAAAACAGGATTAAAAAAAAATAGGATAAAATTCAGGATTTAGGGCAGGAAAAGGGTTGCAAGTCCAGGTGGGATTTTGGAAAATTTTGGGGGAAAAAAAATCAAAAATCCAAGTGGAAAGGATAAACTCAGGGATGGAAATTCCCAATTCCCAGGAAATTCCCTCTCAAGGATTCCAGAATTCCCAAAGAATTCCCAAATTATCCCCAAATTCCCGTTTTTTTAACCCCTCACCTGCCGATGATGTGGATTTCCAAATCCAGGTGGGAATTTGGGAAAATTTCAGAAAATTTTGGGAAAATTTCGGGGAAAAAAAAATCAAAAACGAAAAATCCAAAATGAAAAATCCAAAATGAAAAATCCAAAATCCAAGTGGAAAGGATGAACTCAGGGATGGAAATTCCCAATTCCCAGGAAATTCCCTCTCAAGGATTCCAGAATTCCCAAAGAATTCCCAAAGAACTCTTCCCAAATTCCCGTTTTTTTAACCCCTCACCTGCCGATGATGTGGATTCCAAATCCAGGTGGGAATTTGGGGAAATTTCAGAAAAATTTGGGAAAAATTTCGGGGGAAAAAAATCAAAAATGAAAAATCAAAAATATAAAATAAAAAATAAAAAATCCAAGTGGAAAGGATGAACTCAGGGATTGAAATTCCCAATTCCCAGGAAATTCCCTCTCAAGGATTCCAGAATTCCCAAAGAATTCCCAAATTATCCCCAAATTCCCCTTTTTTTAACCCCTCACCTGCCGATGATGTGGATTCCAAATCCAGGTGGGAATTTGGGAAAATTTCAGAAAAATTTGGGAAAATTCCAGGGAAAAAAAAAATCAAAAATGAAAAATCAAAAATGAAAAATCCAAAATGAGAAATAAAAAATCTAAAATCAAAAATCCAAGTGGAAAGGATGAACTCAGGGATGGAAATTCCCACTCGAGGATTCCAGAATTCCCAAATTATCCCCAAATTCCCTGTTTTAACCCCTCACCTGCCGATGATGTGGGCGTCGCCCGTCTCCACCGTCAGCTGGGAGTTGATTGCTTCGAAACTGGAGTTTTCCAGCAGCTTCATCCTCCCAGGGGAGCCAAATTCCCAGAGAAATTCCCGGGGAAATTCCCAATTTCCGGCAGAATTCCCAGGAAAATATTCCTGGTGCAATTCCTGGTGCAGCAGCTGCTGGGAGAGAGCAGGATGGGGAGGAATGGAATGGATTTTCCAACCCCAAAATGGGAATTGGGAAGTGGGAAGGGAGAAAAGGAGGAAAGGAAGGGGAAAAAGGGGAAAAAAATGGGAAGAGGAAAGGGAAATGGGAGGAGAAAGGGGAAAAAAGGGGAAAAAAGGGAAAAAAAGGGGAAAAAAGGGGAAAAAGAGGAAAAAAGGGGAAAAAAGAGGAAAAAAAGGGAAAAAAGGGGGGAAAAGGGGAAAAAAGAGGAAAAAAGGGGAAAAAGGGGGGAAAAAGGGGAAAAAGGGGGAAAAAAGGGAAAAAAGGGAAAAAGGGAAAAAAGGAAAAAAAGGGACAAAAAGGGAAAAAAGGAAAAAAGGGGGAAAAAGGGGAAAAAAGGGGAAAAAAAGGGGAAAAAGGGGAAAAATGGAAAAAAGGGAAAAAAGGGAAAAAAGGGGGAAAAAAGGGGGTGAAAAAGGAAAAAAAAGGGAAAAAAAGGGAAAAATTAAATGGAAAGAGGGGAGGAAAGGGAAATGGGAGAAGGAGATGGAATGGAATGGATTTTACATCCTAAAGGGTTTCCTGGAAATTCCAGGGATGGAAAAAATGGGAATTGGGAAGTGGGAATTGGGAAGAGGAGGTGGGAGAGGAAGGGAAGGGGAAAAGGGGGAAATACATGGGAAGAAGAGAGGAAAGGGAAACGGGAAAAAAGGGGGAAAAAAAGAAATGGGAATAGGGAAGAGGAGGTGGAAGGAGAAGGGAGGAAAAGGAGGAAGGAAAGGGAAGAAAGGGGGAAAATTAATGGGAAGAGGAAAGGGAAATGGGAGAAGGAAAGGGAAGGGGAAAGGGAAAAAAGAGAAATGGCAAGAGGAGAGGAAAGGAAAGGGAAAATGAGAGGGGAAAAAATAAATGGAAAAAAAGGAGGAAAGGGAAAAGGAAAGGAAAAGGAGAGGAAAAGGGGAATGAAAGGGAAAAGGAAAGGGAAAAGGAAAAGGAAAAGGAAAAGGAAAGGAAAAAGGAAAAGGAAGGGAAAAGGAAAAGGAAAAGGAAAGGAAAGGAAAAAGGAAAGGGAAAGGAAAGAGAAAGAAAGGAGGAGGAAGAGGAAGTGCAGCTCCCAGCGGAGCTACCGCAGCCACCGCAACCAGGGACACGGTGACAGGCGGAGAAGAGGAAGCAGAGAGGGAGGAGGAGGAAGAAGAGGAGAATCAGGAGGAAGAAGAAGAAAAAGAGGGAAGAAAACAAGGAAAAAGGCGCGGGAAAACCTTCGCCGCTCCCGGGCGGCGCCACCGGAAGTGCCATCCCGGCATGCCCCGCGCGCCGGACTACAGCTCCCGGCGTGCCCCGCGCGGCGCCTCAGCAGCCCCCATTGGCGGACTACAGCTCCCGGCATGCCCCGCGCGGGCGCACAGGGGCCGCTACCATCGGACCACATCTCCCATCGTGCCCCGCGGCTGCGCGCACTGCCGGGCCGCTCCCGGGCCGCGCGGGGCATGCCGGGAGTTGTAGTCCGCGGCGCCTGAGGCCGCGCAGGGCAGGGGGCGGCGGGCCGAGCGGGCTTACCGGCGCGTCCTGCTCCCCGTCGGTGCCTCCTGGCCGCGGCGGCGCCTTCAGGCTCGGGGCGCGTGTAAAGGGAGGAGTCTCCGCAGCAAGCTCGAGGAGGGCGCGCGCGCCGCGGCCGCCGTCCGCCGTCTGGCGCCGGCCCAGCGGGCCTCCGCCCACCTCGACATGTCCCCGAGTGCTCGGGACGGCGCGAGCGGCTGAGCGCGGTGCTGGGAGTCCCCCCGGGCTGAGCGGGCTGAGCGGGCGACCTTCCGCTGCGGCACCGGACGGCAACAGCGGCGGCAGCGCCCCGCCCGCCCCGCCCCGCCCGAGCGGCGCCCGCGGCCTGCGATCCCATTGGTGACAATACCTGTCAATCACCGCCACCCTCACCGCTGATTGGCTGAGCGCGCTGTCACTCAGCAAACCCCGCCGCCCCGCCCACCGCGGGGGCGCTCGGCGCGCTGATTGGCTGGCGCGGACAAAGCCGGGGGGAGCGGCTGTCAATCACCGCGCGGGGGGGCGTGGCCACGACCGGAACTCTTCCCTCCGCTCCGCGTTTCCCGCCGGAGCACCGGAAGGGAACCATTTCGCCGCCGCACCGCGCGGGCGGCAGGCCGGAAGTGGCGCGGCCGCCATGGCGGCGCCCGGGCCTAGCCCGGCGGCGAATCCTCCCACGGTGCTGATGGCGGCCCGGGCCGAGCTGGCCGCGCCCTGCCGCCTCCTGCCCGCCGCCGGCGCCGCGCTCCGCCTGCAGCTCAGCGTGGAACCCGCGGGAGACGGGCGGCGGCGCTTCCGGCTGGGGCTGAGGCTGCCGGAGGGGGGAGGAGCGGTGAGGGGGAGGGGAGGGTGGGGGAGGGGAGGGGGAGGGGGAGAGGGAGGGGATTACCTGAGGGGGGTTGGGAGGGAAATTCGGGGGATTCGGGGTGAGGAGGTTAGCGGAGCCCCAGAGTGACCAGGACACCCCGAGAGTGACCAAAGGTGTCCCTAAGGTGTCCCAAGGGTGACCAGGACACCCCAAAGGTGTCCCAAGGGTGACCAGGACACCCCTAGAGTGACCAGTTCACCCTAAGGATGACCAGAACACCCCAAAGGTGATCCAGGAGTGGTCAGTGGCACCCAAAGGGTGACCAGAACACCCAAATAGTGACCAGGGCACCCCAAAGAGTGAGCAAAGGTGTCCCAAGGGTGACCAGGAACCCCCAAGAGTGACCAGGGCACCCCACGGGTGACCCAGGAGTGGTCAGGGGCACTCAAAGGGTGACCAGGACACCCCAAAAGTGACCCAAAGGTGTCCCAAGGGTGACCAGGGTGACCCAGGAGTGGTCAGGGGCACCCAAACAGTGACCAGGGCACCCCAGAAGTGACCAGAGCACCCCAAAGGTGTCCCAAGGGTGACCCAAGGATCACCGGGAACCACCGAGGGTGACCAGGGCACCCCAAAGGTGATCCCAGAGTGGTCAGTGGCACCCAAAGGTGACCAGGGCACCCTGAGGATGGTCTGAGAGCACCCCGAAGGTGTCCCAGGGGTGACCAGGAACCCTAAGGGTGATCCAGGGGTGGTCAGTGGCACCCAAAGAGTGACCAGGACACCCCAAAGGTGTCCCAAAGGTGACCAGGGCACCCCAAAGGTGACCAGGCCCTCCTAGTCAGTGGGTGTAGGGTGTGACCTGAGCCCAAGGTGACCCCGAGGTGACCCTTGGTGACCCCATGGTGACCCATAGTGAGCCCATGGTGACCCAGAGGTGACCCATGGTGATCCATAGTGACCAATAGTGACCCCAAGGTGACCCCATGGTGACCCATAGTGACCAATAGTGACCCCAAGGTGACCCATAGTGACCAATGGTGACCTCAAGGTGACCCTGCTGTCCCCTGTCCCACCTGGCAGCCTGGTGACCCTGTGGTGACCCCGAGGTGACCCCAAGGTGACCCATCGTGACCCAAAGTGACCCTGAGGTGACCCATAGTGACCCATAGTGACCCTTGGTGACCCCATGGTGACCCCGAGGTGACCCATAATGACCTCGAGGTGACCCCTTGGTGACCCTGCTGTCCCCTGTCCCCCCTGGCAGCCTGGTGACCCCATGGTGACCTCATGGTGATCCCGAGGTGACCCATAGTGATCCCATAGTGACCTCAAGGTGACCCTGCTGTCCCCTGTCCCCCTGGCAGCCTGGTGACCCCATGGTGACCTCATGGTGATCCCGAGGTGACCCATAGTGATCCCATAGTGACCTCAAGGTGACCCTGCTGTCCCCTGTCCCCCTGGCAGCCTGGTGACCTCATGTGACCCATAATGACCCCGAGGTGACCCATAGTGACCCATGGTGACCCCGAGGTGACCCATAGTGACCCATGGTGACCTCATGGTGACCCCTTGGTGACCCTGCTGTCCCCTGTCCCCCCGACAGCCGCTGGCTGAGTTTGACCTTCGGGAAATCTCCTACCGAGTGCTCAGTGCCACCAGCCACCAGCTGGAGCTGCCACCAACAGGGACAGCGGGGACAGCAGCAGGGACATCAGCAGGGACATCAGCAGGGACAGCAGGGACATGGGACACAGCGGGGACATCGGGGACACTGGGGACAGCGGTGGCGCTGAGGTTCCCCGAGGAGCGCGAGGCTCAGCAGTGGTGGACAGTGCTGAGCAGCTCCCTCAGGGAGGCACGGAGAGGTGACACGGGGACAGCGTGGGGACAGCGTGGGGACAGCGTGGGGACAGCGTGGGGACATGGGGACAGGGGTGGGACAGGATGGGGACATGGATGGGGACAGGGTTGGGGACATGGGGACATCCTGGGGACAGGGATGGGGACAGGGTTGGGACATGGGGACAGGGTGGGGACAGGGTGGGGACATGGGGACAGGGATGGAACAGGATGGGGACATGGATGGGGACAGGGGTGGGGACATGGGGACATCCTGGGGACAGGGATGGGGACAGGGATGGGACAGGGCTGGGGACACGGGGACAGGGCTGGGGACACGGGGACAGGGCTGGGGACATGGCCGGGGACATGGGGACATTGATGGGGACAGGGGTGGGGACATGGGGACAGGGATGGGACAGGGATGGAGACATAATGGGACAGGATGGGGACAGGGATGGGGACAGGATGGGGACATGGGGACAGCGCTGGGGCCATGGGGACATGAATGGGGAAATGGTTGGGACCATGGGGACAAGGCTGGGGACATGGGGACGTGGATGGGGACATGGATGGGGACATGGGGACAGGGATGGGGACATCCTGGGGACACGGGGACATGGGGACATGGATGGGGTCATGGGGACAGGGATGGGGACATCCTGGGGACATGGGGACAGCGGGTGACAGTGGGGACAGCAGGGGACACTGGGGACAGGAGGGGACAGTGGGGACAGGAGGGGACACTGAGGACAGTGGGGGACACTGAGGACATAGCTGGTGACACTGGGGACAGCGGGTGACACTGGGGACAAGTGGGTGGCCCTGGGGACACTGGGGACAGCAGGTGACCCTGCCATCCCTCCCGCAGCCGCCGAGGGTGACACGGGGACATGGCGAGTGACAGCGGCGGGGACAGCAGCGCCACCCGCAGGTGACACGGAGCAGGACGCGGAGGAGGCGCAGGTGCTGCAGCTGGCGCAGAGAGGTGGGCTGGGAGCGCGGGAATTTCGGGAATTTTGGGAATTTCGGGAATTTCGGGAATTTTGGGAATTCTGGGAAAGGCCTCGGAGTCACACCAAAGCCACCCCGCTGTGTCCCCATGTCCCCAGTGTCCCCAGTCTCGCTCTGGGGAGGCTCTGAATGCCACCCTGGTGGTGGCCCCATGTCCCTGGTGTCCCCATTGTCCCCATTCCCACCCCAGGGTGTCTCTAAATGCCACCCCCCGATGTCCCCATGTCCCCAGTCCTACCCCGGGGTGTCTCTGAGTGCCATCCTGCAGTGTCCCCATTGTCCCCATTCCCACCCCGGGGTGTCTCTAAATGCCACCCCATGATGTCCCCATGTCCCCAGTGTCCCCCATTCCTTCCCCAGGGTGTCTCTGAATGCCACCTTCGTGGTGTCCCCATATCCCCAGTGTCCCCAATCCTACCCCGGGGGTCTCTGAATGCCACCCCACGATGTCCCCCTGCTGTCCCCATTGACCCCATTATTCCCATGTCCCCATTGTACCCATTCCCGCCCTGGGGAGGCTCTGAGTGCCACCCCACAATGTCCCCGTGTCCCCATTGTCCCCAGTCCTACCCTGGGGTGTCTCTGAGTGCCACCCTTGTGGTGTCCCCATGTTCCCATTGTCCCCGTTCCAACCCTGGGGGGTCTCTGAATGCCACCCCCCGATGTCCCCATGTCCCCAGTCCTACCCCGGGGTGTCTCTGAGTGCCATCCTGCAGTGTCCCCATGTCCCCATTCCCACCCCGGGGTGTCTCTAAATGCCACCCCATGATGTCCCCATGTCCCCAGTGGCCCCCATTCCTGCCCCAGGGTGTCTCTGAATGCCACCTTCGTGGTGTCCCCATATCCCCAGTGTCCCCAGTCCTACCCCAGGATGTCTCTGAGTGCCACTCTTGCAGTGTCCCCATGTCCCCAATCCTACCCCGGGGGGTCTCTGAGTGCCACCCCACGGTGTCCCCATTCCTGCCCCGGGGTGTCTCTGATGTCCCCACGGTGTCCCCTCGGTGTCCCCAGAGGAGCTGGCGCTGCAGCTGGCGGAGGCCATCGCGTTTGGGGACGAGGCGGTGGCAGCGCAGAGCGCGGTGGCTTTGGCTCGGCAGCACGTGGAGCTGAGCGTCAGCCTGAGGGACAGCGGGGAGCCTGGCCAGGAGATCAGGTGAGACACGGGCCTTCCTCACCATCCTCATCCTCATCCTCATCGTCATCGTCATCCCCATCTTCATCCTCATCATCATCATCCTCTGCATCATCCTCTGCCTCCTTATCATCATCATCCTCATCCCCATCTTCATCCTCATGTTCATCCTCATCATCCTCTTCATTCTCTGCCTTCCTCTGCATCATCCTCTACCTCCTCATCATTCTCATCCCCATCTTCATCCTCATCATCATCATCATCACCATCCTCTGTCTCTGCCTTCCTCTGCCTCCTCATGCTCTACCTCCTTATCATCATCATCCTCACCCTCATCCCTATCTTCACTCTCATCTTCATCATCCTCACCCTCATCCCCATCTGCATCCTCCTCATCATCATCATCATCCTCAACCTCATCCCCATCTTCATGTTCATCCCCATATTCATACTTATTCTCTGCATCATCCTCATCCTCTGCCTTCCTGTCATCCTCATCCTCATCCTCATCCTCATCCTCATCCTCTGCTTCCTCTATATCCTCCATGTCATATCCCAAATCCCATATCCCATATCCCAAATCCCATAGTTCCCTGTCATTCCCAGCACTCCATATCCCATATCCCATATCCCATAATTCCCTGTCATTCCCAGCACGCCGTATCCTATATCCCATTATCCCCTATCCCAAATCCCACAATTCCCTGTCATTCCGAGCACCCCATATCCCATATCCTCTATGTCATATCCCAAATCCCATAGTTCCCTGTCGTTCCCAGCATCCCATATCCCGCATTCCATATCTCACTATCCCATATCCCAAATCCCATAATCTGTTGTCATTCCCAGCATATTCCCATATCCCCTATCCCAAATCCCATATCCCACAATCCCAAATCCCAAATCCCATATCCCACAATCCCAAATCCCATATCCCACAATCCCATATCCCAAATCCCATATCCCACAATCCCTGTCGTTCCCAGCATCCCAAATCCCATATCCCCTATCCCAAATCCCATATTCCACAATCCCTGTTGTTCCCAGCACACCATATCCCGTTATCCCAAATCCCAAATCCCAAATCCCATATCCCCTATCCCAAATCCCGTATCCCACAGTCCCTGTCATTCCCAAATCCCGTATCCCCAATCCCAAATCCCATATCCCACAATTCCCTGTTGTCCCCAGCCTGCAGGTGGGGGTGGAGGACGCCACCTCCTCGGCCAGCATCGTCCTGCGGGTTCGGCCACACGTCACCATCGCCACGCTCAAGGAGCAGGTACGGGGTCACTGGGGTCACCTGAGGTCACCTGGGGTCATCCATGGTCACCTGGGGTCACTGGGGTCACTGGTGTCACCTGGGGTCATCCATGGTCACCTGGGGTCACTGGGGTCACTGGTGTCACCTGGGGTCATCCATGGTCACCTGGGGTCACTGGGGTCACCTGGGATCCCTTGGGGCCACTGGGGTCACCTGGGGTCAGTTATGGTCACCTAGGGTCACCTGGATCACCTGGGGTCACCTGGGTTCATCCATGGTCACCTGGGGGGAAATGGGGTCATCCATGGTCATCGGGGGTCACCTGGGTCACCTGGGATCATCCATGGTCACCTGGGGTCATCTATGGTCACCTGGGGTCACTTGGGGTTACTGGGGTCACCTGGGGTCACCCACAGTCACCTGGGATCATCCATGGTCACCAGGGGTCACCTGGCATCACTGGGGTCACCTGGGGTCACCTGGAGTCATCCATGGTCACCTGGGGTCACTTGGAGTCATTGGGGTCATCCATGGTCACCTGGGGTCACCTGGGGTCATCCATGGTCACCTGGGATCTCCCCTGGGTTCTCTCCTGGGATCTCCACTGAGATTTCCCCTGGAATCTCTTTTGGGATCTCCCCAGGGATTCCATCTGGGGCTCCCCTGGAATCTCTCCTAGGATTTCTCTGGGGATTTCCACTGGGATCTTACCTAGGATTACCCCTGGGGCTCACCTGGGATTTCCACTGGGATCTCCCCTGGGATTTCCATTGGAATCTCCCCCAGGACTTCCCCCTGGGATTTCATCTGGGATTTCCCTCCGGATCTCTCCTGGGATTTCATCTGGGATTTCCCCTGGGATCTCCCCCAGAATCTCCCCTGGGATCTCCCCCCCAGTCTCCCCCAGGATCTCCCCCAAATTTCCCCTGGGATCTCTCCCAGAATCTCCCGCTGATCTCCCCCGATCTCCTCTGGAATCTCCCCTGTGATCTTACCTGGGATATCACCTGAGATCTCTGGGATTTCTCCTAGGATTTCCCCTGGGATTTTCCCCAGGATCACCCCTGGTGCTCACCTTGGATTTCTCCTGGGATGTCCCCTGGGATCTTACCTGGGATATCACCTGAGATCTCTGGGATCTCTCCTGGGATTTCCCCTGGATTTCATCTTGGATTTCATTCCAGGGATTTCCCCTGGAATCTCCCCCAGAATCTCCCCAGAATCACGCCAGGGGCTCACCTTGCATTTCCCCTGGGATTTTTCCCAGGATCTCCCCTGGATCTCCCCCAGGATTTCCCCTGGGATCTCCTGTGGGATTTCCCCCAGGATCTCCCCTGATTTCCCCCTAGATTTCCCCTGGGATCTCTCCTGGGATTTCACCTGGGATTTCATCTACGATTTCGTCTGCAATTTCCCCTGGGATTTCCCCTGGGATTTCTCTTGGGATTTCTCCTGGGATTTCATATGGGATTTCTCCTGGGATTTCACCTTGAATTTCCCCTGGATTTCCCCTGGGATTTCTCCTGGGATTTCACCTTGAATTTCCCCTGGGATTTCATATGGGATTTTTCCTGGGATTTCCCCAGGATTTCCCCTGGATTCATCTGGGATTTCCCTGGGATTTCTCCTGGGATTTCCCCTGGGATTTGACCTTGGATTTCTCCTGGGATTTCTCCTGGGATTTCCACTGAGACTTCCCCTGTGATTTCCCCTGGGATCTCCCCCAGCATGTCCCCTAGCATCTTCTCTAGAATCTCCCCTGGGATTTCCCCAGGATTTCCCCTGGATTTCCCCTGGATTTTTCCCCAGGATTTCCCCCGTAACCCCCCATAATCCCCCCATCTCCGCGTCCCTCAGGTGTTCCGCGAGTACGGTTTCTCGCCGCTGGCGCAGCGCTGGATCATCGGGCAGAGCCTGTGCTCGGACGGGCGCAGCCTGAGCTCCTACGGCGTGCGGCGCGACGGCGACGCGGCCTTCCTGTTCCTGCTGTCGGCGCGGGCGGCGGGGCTGAGCCGCCAGCAGTACCGCCAGCGCCTGGTGCAGGGCGTGCTGCGGGCCACGGGGCTGCAGGGGGCTGCCGATGGAGCCGCGGAGCCTTCCTCGGCCGGGACAGGTGGGCTTCAGCGGCGTCGGCATCGGTGTTCTTGGCTTCGTGCTCATCCTCATCCTGATCCTAGTGCTCATCATCATCCTCATCCACGTCTTCCTCATCATCCTCATCCTGATCCTCATCCTCATCCTGATCTCAATTCTCATCCTGATCCTCATCCTCATCCTCGTCATTTTCATCAGTGTGCTTGGCTTTGTCCTCATCCTCATCCTCATCCTCATCCTGATCCTCATCTTCATCCTCATCCTCATCCTTATCCTCATCCCAATCCTCATCCTCATCCTGAGCCTCATCCTTGTCATTGTCCTGATCCTCATCTTCATCATCATCCTCATCTTCCTCATCCTCCTCATCCTTGCCTTCATTCTCATCCTCATCCTCATCCTCATTGTCATTCTCATCCTTATCCTCATTTTCATCATCATCCTGATCCTCATCCTCATCCTGATTCTCATCCTTGTCATTGTCCTGATCCTCACCTTCATCATCATCCTCATCTTCCTCATCCTCCTTATCCTTGCCTTCATTCTCATCCTCATCCTGATCCTCATTTTCATCATCATCCTGATCCTCATCTTTATCCTCATCCTTGTCCTCATCTTCATCATCATCATTGTCCTGATCTTGATCCTCACCTTCATCATCATCCTCATCTTCCTCATCATCCTCATCCTTGCCTTCATTCTCATCCTGATCCTCATTTTCATCATCATCCTGATCCTCATCCTCATCCTGATTCTCGTCCTTGTCATTGTCCTGATCCTTATCTTTATCATCAGCCTCATCTTCATCCTGATCCTGATCCTAATTCTCATGCTGATCCTCATCCTCATCCTCGTCATTTTCATCGGCGTGCTTGGCTTTGTGCTCATCCTCATCCTCATTTTCATTTTCATCATCATCCTGATCCTCATCCTCCTCCTGATTCTCATCCTTGTCATTGTCCTGATCCTCATCTTCATCCTCATCCTCATTCTGGTCCTCATCCTCATCCCAATGCTCATCCTGATCCTGATCCTCATCTTCATCCTCATCCTCATCTGCTTAGCTTCATCCTCATCCTCATCCCAATCCTCATCTTCATCCTCCTCATCCTTGCCTTCATTCTCATTCTCATCCTTTTTCATCATCATACTGATCCTCATCCTGATTCTCATCCTCATCATTGTCCTGATCCTCATCTTTATCATCATCCTCATCTTCATCCTCATCCTCGTCCTCATCTTCATCATCATCATTGTCCTGATCTTGATCCTCATCTTCATCCTCATCCTCATCATTGTCTTGATCCTGATCCTCATCTTCATCATCATTCTCATTTTCATCATCATCCTTATCATCATCCTCATTCTCATTATCCTTCTCATCCCAATCCTCATCCTGCTCCTCCTCCCTTATCCTCAGCTTCGTCATCATCCTTACCTTCATCCTCATTCTCATCTTCATCCTTATCCTCATCTTCATCTTCATCCTGATCCTCATCTTCATCATCATCCTCATTTTCATCCTTATCTCCATCATCATCCTCATTCTCATCCTCATCCTCCTCCTGCTTCTCCTGCCTCGTCCTGATTCTCATCCTCATCCTGATCCTCATCTTCCTCCTCATCCTCCTCATCCTCATCTTCCTCCTCATCCTGCTCCTCCTGCCTCATCCTCATCTTCATCATCATCCTTGCATTCAACCTCATCCCCATCTTCATCCTCATCCTGATCCTCATCCTCATGCTCATTATCATTCTCATTCTCATCTTCATCATCATCCTTATCTTCATCCTCATCCTTATCCTCATCGTCATTGTCATCCTCATTCTCATCCTTGCCTTCATTCTCATCTGGATCCTCATCTTCATCTTCATCATCATCCTTATTCTGGTCTTCATTCTCATCCTCATTGTCATCCTCATTATCATCCTCACCCTTCTCCTCCTGCCTCATTCTCGTCCTGCTCGTTCTTCATCATCCTCATCCTGCTACTGTTCCTCCCTCATCCTCATCCTCATCTTCATTCTCATCTTCATCCTTGCCTTCATTCTCATCTGGATCCTCATCCTCATCCTCCTCCTCCTTCTCCTTCTGCCTCATCCATCTCCTCATCATGCTCATCCTCCTCGTTCTTCATCATCCTGCTCCTGTTCCTTCTTCATCCCCATCCCCATCCTCATCTCCATTCTCATCTTCATTCTCACCCTCATCCCCATCCCCATCCTGCTCATCCTGCCTCATCCTCATCCTCATCCTCATCCTCATCCTCATCCTCATCCTCATCCTCATCCTGCTCCTTCTTCCCCTTTTTCCTTCCCATTTCCCTCCCCATTTCCGTGTCCACGGCTCTGATCCCACGGTGTCCGGCTGTGTCCCCAGGCCGTGTCACAGAGCCTCCGGAGCGGATGGACATTGGGGACATCCGGGATCACCTGGACTCGCTGCACCTCTGGGACAGCGCTGGGGCCACGCCCACCGCCCCTGAGCCACGCCCAGCCTCACCTGAGCAGGTACTGAGCCTGATCCCAATACCTGATCCCAATCCCAATCCCTGATCTCAGTATTCCAGAGGGGCTCTGCCCCTGAGCCACACCCAGCCTCACCTGAGCAGGTACTGATCCTGATCCTGATTCTGATCCCGGTCCCAATCTCTGATCCCAATCCCTGATCCCAGCCCATTCCCAGTGTTCTAGAGGGGCTCTGCCCTGATCCCCATTCCCATCAGAATTCCCATTCCCAGGCGGGCTGGCTGTGCCCTTGCCCTATCCCCATTCCATTCCCATTTCCAGCCCTGTTCCCATTCCCATTCTCATTATTCCCATTCCCATTATTCCCATTTTCATCCCATTCCCATTCCTGTTCCCATCCTCATTCCCATTCCCATCCCATCCTCATTCCCATTCCTGTTCCCGTTCCCATTCCCATTATTCCCATTATTCTCATTATTCCCATTATTCCCATTCCCATCCCCATCCTCATTCCCATTCCCATTATTCCCATCATTTCCATTATTCCCATTACTCCCATTCCCATTATTCCTGTTTCCATTCCCATTTCCATTATTCCCATTATTCCCATTATGCTCATCATGCCCATTATTCCCATTATTCCCATAATTCCAATTAATTATCCCCATTAATTATCCCCATTATTCCCAGCTGGGCTGGCTGTGCCCCCACTGCACGTTCCTGTTCCCATCCCCCTTATTCCCATCATTCCCATTATTCCCATTAATTATTCCCATCATTCCCATTATCCCCATTAATTATCCTGATAATTAATTAATTCCCCAGCTGGGCTGGCTGTGCCCCCGCTGCACGTTCCTGAACAAGCCCACCCAGCCTGGCTGTGAGATGTGCAGCTCCCCCAGACCCCATTAATTAATTATCCCCATTAATTAGTTAATTATCTCATTAATTCCCCAGCTGGGCTGGCCGTGCCCCCGCTGCACGTTCCTGAACAAGCCCACCCGGCCGGGCTGTGAGATGTGCAGCTCCCCCAGACTCCATTAACTATCCCCATTAATTAATTATCCCATTAATTATCCCATTAATTAATTCCCCAGCTGGGCTGGCCGTGCCCCCGCTGCACGTTCCTGAACAAGCCCACCCGGCCGGGCTGTGAGATGTGCAGCTCCCCCCGGCCCGAGGGCTATAGGGTCCCCGGGGGATATCGGCCCGACCCCGCAGAGCAGCAGCGGCTGCAGAGGGAGCAGGACGCCATCCGCCAGTGCCAGCAGGTATGGGGTTAATGGGATTGGGGTTAATGGGATCAGTGGGATTGGGGATCAATGGGATCTGCCAGCGCCAGCAGGTACGGGGTTAATGGGATCTGTGAGATTTGGGATCAGTGGGATTGGGGATCAATGGGATCAGTGAGATCAGTGATCCGCCAGTGCCAGCAGGTACAGGGTTAATGGGATATGGGATCAATGGGATCAGTGGGATTGGGGATCAATAGGATCAGTGAGATCTGGGATCCGCCAGTGCCAGCAGGTACGGATGGGGTTAATGGGATTGGGGTTCAGGGGATTGGGGATCTGCCAGTGCCAGCAGGTACAGGGTTAATGGGATTGGGGATCAATGGGATCTGTGGGATCCGCCAGTGCCAGCAAGTACGGGGTTAATGGGATTGGGGATCAATGGGATATGGGATCAATGGGATCTGCCAGCGCCAGCAGGTATGGGGTTAATGGGATTTGGGATCAATGTGATCTGTGGGATCCGCCAGTGCCAGCAGGTACAGGGTTAATGGAATTGCGGGATTGGGGATCAATGGGATCAGTGGGATCAGTGAGATCTGGGATCTGCCAGTGCCAGCAGGTACGGGGTTAAGGGGATCTGTGAGATTTGGGATCGGTGGGATTGGGGATCCATAGGACTGGGGATCAATGGGATCAGTGGGATTGGGGATCCGCCAGTGCCAGCAGGTACAGGGTTAATGGGATCGGGGATCCGCCAGTGCCAGCAGGTATGGATGGGGTTAATGGGATTGGAGTTAATGGGATTAATGGGACCTGTGGGGTCAGTGGGATTGGGGATCTGCCGGTGCCAGCAGTTATGGGGTTAATGGGATATGGGATCAATGGGATCAGTGGGATTGGGGACCAATGGGATCTGCCAGTGCCAGCAGGTTTGGGGTTAATGGGATCAGTGGGATCAATGGGATTGGGGGGCACTGACAGGGGGGTCTCACCCCCACCTGGATCATGGGGTTTCCCATTTCCCTTTCCCAATCCCCTTCCTCTTTCCCATTCCCCCTTTCCCCATTTTCCCATTTCCCATTCCATTTTTCCTTCTCCTTGTTTTATTTTTCTTTTTCCCCTTTTCCCCTTTCCCTCTTCCATTTCCCCTTTCCCCTTTTCCTCCTTCCTTTTCCTTTTCCCCTCTCCCCTTCTCCTTTCCATTTTTCCTGTTTTTTCCATTTTTCCCATTCTCCTGCAAGACCTGGAGGTGGAGTGGCAGCAGAACTTCCAGCAGCCATTCCCATTTTTCCATTTTTCCCATTTTCCCCATTTTTAACCCATTTTCCCACATGCCCTGAAAGCCGAAATGCAGCAGAACTTACAGCAGCCATTTCCATTTTTCCCATTTTCCCATTTTTTCGATTTTTTCCCCATTTTCCCCAGGCCCTGGAGGCAGAAAGGCAGCAGAACTCCCATTTTCCCCATTTTTTAACCCATTTTCCCATTTTTCCCCATTTTTCCCCCAGGCCCTGGAAGCCGAGCGGCAGCAGAACTCCCATTTTCCCCATTTTTAACCCAATTTCCCCATTTTTCCCCCATTCCCAGGCCCTGGAAGCAGAAAGGCAGCAGAACTTCCAGCAGCTGCTGCAGGCCGAGGAGGCAGAGCTGCAGCAGAACTCCCATTTTTTGACCATTTTCCCCATTTTTTAACCCATTTTCCCCATTTTTTAACCCATTTTTCACCCATTTTGTCATTTTTTAACCCATTTCCCCATTTTCCCCAGGCCCTGGAGGCAGAGAGGCAGCAGAACTTCCAGCAGCTGCTGCGGGCAGAGGAGGCAGAGCTGGTGCCAAACCCCGAGCCGCTGGAGTGCAGGATTTGCCTGCAGGAGATCCCGGCGGGGCTGGGCGTGCTGCTCAGGGACTGCCTGCACAGCTTCTGCCGGTACTGGGAGCACTGGGAGCACTGGGACAGCCCTGGGGACACCTGGGACAGCCCTGGGGACACCTGGGACACCACTGGGGACACCTGGGACAGCCCTGGGGACCCACAGGACATCCCTGGGGACACCTGGGACACCACTGGGACAGCCCTGGGACAGCCCTGGGGACACCTGGGATACCCCTGGGGACACCTGGGGACCCACAGGACACCCCTGGGGACACCTGGGACAGCCTTGGGGACCCACAGGACATCCCTGGGGACACCTGGGACAGCCCTGGGGACACCTGGGACACCCCTGGACCACTGGGACAGCCCTGGGACACTCCCAGCATCACTGGGATCAACTTTGGGACCCCTCTGTGACACCCTTTGGATGGCCCTGTGACACCCCTGGGGACCCCTGAGGACCCACAGGACACCCCTGGGACACCCCTGGGACCACCGAGATCGACCCCCAGGACATCCCTGGGGACACCTGGGACACCTTTGGGACCACTGGGACACCTCTGGGACATCCCTGGGGACCCCTGGGACACCCCCAGCATCATTGGGATCAACCCTGGGGACCCCCAGGACACTCCCAGCATCACTGGGATCAACCTCGGGACTCCCCTGTGACACCCTTGGGACGCCCAGGCCACCCCTGGGATGGCCCTGGGACACCCCTGGGACCCCTGAGGACCCACAGAACACCCCTGGGACATTCTTGGGACCCCTGGGACACCCCCTGGGACACCCAGGACACCCCTGGAACCCCTGGGACACCCCTGGGACACCAGGGACACCCTCAGGACCCCTGGGATGGCCCTAGGACACCCCTGTGACACACCTGGGACATCCCTGGGACACTCCTGGGGGCCCCTGGGACAATCCCAGGACACCCCCAGTATCACTGGGATCAACCTTGGGAACCCCAGGACACCCCTGGGACCCCCTTGGGGACCACTGGGACACCTGTGATACCCCTGTGACACCCCTGGGGACCCACAGGACACCCCTGGGACACCCCTGGAACACCCTTGGGACCCTCAGGACACCCCTGGGACACCCCTGTGACGCTCAAAACACCCCTGTGACACCCGTGGGACCCTCAGGACACCCCAGGACCCTCCCCAATATCAGTGACCACCCCAGGCTCCCCCCCCATTGTCACCCCCCACCCTTCCCCTGACCCCCCAGGTGACACAAACCCCCCGCTGTCCCCAGGGAGTGTCTGCGCCAGGTGATCACCTACAGCGAGGAGCCGGTGGTGGCTTGTCCCTTCCGCGATGTCACCTACGCCTGCGGCAGCCACCTGCAGGAGCGCGAGATCCGCGCCGTAAGTGGGGCTGGGGGTCCCTGGGGGTGGCAGTGACACTGGTGTCACCAGGGTGGGTGGCAGTGACCTAGGGGTCACCATGGGTGGGTGGCAGTGACCCTGGTGTCACCACGGGTGGGTGGCAGTGACCCTGGTGTCACCGTGGGTGGGTGGCAGTGACTTGGGTCACCAGGGTGGGTGGCAATGACCCTGGTGTCACCGTGGGTGGGTGACAGTGACCCTAGGTGACCCCAAGAGTGGGTGGCAGTGACCCAGGGGTCACCGTGGGTGGCTAGCAGTGACTCAGGTGTCCCCAAGGGTGGCTATCAGTGGCCCAGGGGTGTCTGTTGGTCACTCAGGGATGGCTGTCAGTAACCCAGGGTGTCCACCATGATGTCCCTAATGTCCCCGATGTCCCCAATGTCACAGCTGCTGTCCCCCGAGGGGCACTCGCAGTTTCTCCAGCGCAGCCTGGCTCTAGCCGAGCACCACAGGGGTGACTGTCAGTGACCCAGGCTGTCCCCAGGGTGGCTGTCAGTAACCCAGGCTGTCCCCCATGATGTCCCCGATGTACCACTGTCACAGCTGCTGTCCCCCGAGCATGCCTGGTTCCTGCAGCGCAGCCTGGCTCTGGCCGAGCGCCGCAGGGGTGACTGTCAGTGACCCAGGGTGTCCCAAGGGTGGCTGTCAGTGACCCAAGCTGTCCCCTCGATGTCCCCGATGTCCCAATGTCACAACTGCTGTCCCCCGAGGAGCATGGCTGGTTCCTGCAGCGCAGCCTGGCGCTGGCTGAGCACCGCAGGGGTGACTGTCACTGACCCAGGGTGTCCCAAGGGTGGCTGTCAGTGACCCAGGCTGTCCCCTCAATGTCCCCACTGTCACAGCTGCTGTCCCCCGAGGAGCACGCGCGGTTCCTGCAGCGCAGCCTGGCTCTGGCCGAGCGCCGCAGGGGTGACTGTCACTGACCCAGGGTGTCCCAAGGGTGGCTGTCAGTGACCCAGGCTGTCCCCTCGATGTCCCCACTGTCACAGCTGCTGTCCCCCGAGGAGCACGCGCGGTTCCTGCAGCGCAGCCTGGCACTGGCTGAGCACCACACAGGTGTCTGTTGGTCACTCAGGGGTGTCTGTCAGTAACTCAGGGTGTCCCTCACGATGTCCCCAATGTCACAGCTGCTGTCCCCCGAGGAGCACGCGCGGTTCCTGCAGCGCAGCCTGGCTCTGGCCGAGCGCCGCAGCCGCAACAGTTTCCACTGCCGCAGCCGGGACTGCCCGGGCTGGTGTTTCTACGAGGACGCTGTCAACGAGTTCCCCTGCCCGGTCTGCGGGGCTCTCAACTGCCTGCTGTGCAAGGTCAGCCCGGGGTGGTTTTGGGGGTCCCGGGGGGTGTTTTGGGGGTCCCGGGGGTCGCAGCGCTGACCACTCGCCCCCCCCAGGCCATCCACGAGGGTCAGAACTGCCGGCAGTACCAGGACGAGCTGCAGCTCAGGGCGATCAACGACGCGGCGGCGCGGCAGACCAGGGACATGCTGCAGGTCTGGGGGGCTCCGGGGGGATTCGGGGGGCTCCGGGGGGATTCTGGGGGCTCCGGGGGGGTCTCTGCACCCCTGTGACCCCGCGGTGTCCCCCCAGACCCTGGTGCAGCGCGGGGAGGCCATGCACTGTCCCACGTGTCACATCGTGGTGCAGAAGAAGGATGGCTGCGATTGGATTCGCTGCACTGTGTGCCAGACCGAGATCTGCTGGGTCACCAAGGGACCCCGATGGGGACCGGGGGTGAGACTGGGGACATTTGGGGGACACTGGGGGGTCCCAGGGGGTTTGGGGTGAGCAGGGATCTGGGGAGATCCAGGGGGATTCAGGGGGATTTGCTGCACTGTGTGACAGACTGAGATCTGCTGGGTCACCAAGGGACCTCGCTGGGGACCGGGGGTGAGACCTGGGGACATTTGAGGGACATCGGGGGTGACACCGGGGTGTCCTGGGGGTCCCAGGGGGTTTGGGGTGAGCAGGGATCTGGGGAGATCTGGGGGGATTCAGGGGGATTCACTGCACTGTGTGCCAAACCGAGATCTGCTGGGTCACCAAGGGACCTCGATGGGGACCGGGGGTGAGACCGGGGGACATTTGAGGGGACATTTGGGGTGTTCTGGGGGTCCCAGGGGGTTTGGGGTGAGCAGGGATCCAGGGGGATCCAGGGGGATTCAGGGGGATTCGCTGCACTGTGTGCCAGACTGAGATCTGCTGGGTCACCAAGGGACCCCGATGGGGACCGGGGGTGAGACTTGGGGACATCAGGGGGACATGTGGGGGGGTCTGGGGGTCCCAAGAGGGTCCCGGAGGTCACAGGGTGACAGGGTCTCAGGGGATTCACTGCACTGTGTGCCACACCGAGATCTGCTGGGTCACCAAGGGACCTCGATGGGGACCGGGGGTGAGACTGGGGGACATTGGGGGTGACATCAGGGGGGTCACCAGGGTGACATTTGGGGGGATCACAGGGTGACAGGGGAGTCACTGCTCTGTGTGCCAGACCGAGATCTTGCTGGGTCACCAAGGGGGGTTTTGGGGACCCCAGGGTCACCAAGGGACACTGCTGGGGACTGGGGGGTCTGGGGTCACCAAGGGCCACACTGGTGGCCAGGGGTGACTGGGGTCCTGGTGTCACCAAAGGGATGGGTTGGGGGTCCAGGGGGGTCAGCAGGACCTTGGGGTCAGTGAGGAGGGGCAGAGGGACCCGAGGGTGAGTGAGGGGACACAGAGTGACCCCAGGGTGGCTCCCACTGACCCCTGCAGGGACACAGGGTGACCTCACGGTGGCTCCCACTGACCCCTGCCCTGTCCCCGCAGGGTCCTGGGGACACCAGCGGTGGCTGTCGCTGCAATGTCAACGGCCAGAGGTGCCACCCCCGGTGCCAGAACTGCCACTGACCCCCCTGGGGACACCGCTGGGGACATCCCTGGGGACATCCCTGGGGACAGCGAGGGAGTGACAGCGCCAGCGCCGCCGGGCTGGGGACGCCTGAGGGCGCCGGGAGGAGCCACGTCCTGAGGGGACAGAGCGGCACGGGGACAGAGCGGCCGGACAGAGGGACAGAGGATGGACAGAGGGACAGAGGAGGGACAGAGGGACAGAGGCGATGGACACTGGGATGGCCTCAGGCCCTGGACAGCTCGGGGGCTCTGCTGGCACTGAGACCCGCGGGGGGCAATAAAGCCACCGAGTGTCACAGCCTGGCATGAAACCGGCATGGGGACAGCGATGGGGACAGGGATGGGGACAGGGATGGGGACAGGGATGGGACACGGGGGTCACCCTTGGCATGGGGACAGCAATGGGACAGGGATGGGACACGGGCGTCACCCTTGGCATGGGGACAGCAATGGGACAGGGTTGGGACAGGGATGGTGACATGGGGGTCACCCCAGGATGGGGACAGTGATGGTGACAAGGGGGTCACACCTAGCATGGGGACAGGGATGGGACATGGGGGTCACCCTTGGCATGGGATGATGATGGGGACAATGACAGGGACAATTATGGGGACAGGGTTCAGCCCTCAGGATGGGACAATGATGGGGACAGGGGGGTCACAAGCTGGGGATGGGGACAATGACAGGGACAATGACAGGGACAGAGGTCACTGCCAGGATGGGTCAAGCGGAGTTAGGCCTGAATGAGACCCCAAAACCAGCAGGGGCAGCACTGGGGACACAGCAGTGACACAGTGTGGCCTGGGGCACAGAGTGACCCACAGAGTGACCCCAGCATGGGCACAGAGTGACCCACAGAGTGACCTCACCGTGGGCACAGAGTGACGCACAGAGTGACCCCACTGTGGGCACAGCCTGACCCACAGAGTGACCCACAGAGTGACCCCAGCATGGGCACAGAGTGATCCACAGAGTGACCCCAGCATGGGCAGAGTGACACAGAATGACCCACAGAGTGACCCACAGAGTGACCCCAGCACGGGCACAGAGTGACCCAGAGTGACCCCAGCTTGGGCACAGAGTGACCCACAGAGTGACCCACAGAGTGACCCATAGAGTGACCCCACCAAGGGCACAGCCCCATGTCCAGCCCCACATCCCGAGCACACCCAGCCCCACACCAAACCCCACACACAGCCACTCCCCGGCTGGCCCCACACCAGGGACACACCCAGCCCCACACCCAGCCCCACACATCATCCTCCAGCCCCACATCTGGCCCCACACACCGACATCCAGCCCCACATCTGGCCCCACACCCCAATATCACTCAGCCCCACATCTGGCCCCACACGAGGGACACACCCAGCCCCACATCTGGCCCCACACCACAATATCACTCAGCCCCACATCTGGCCCCACACATCATCCTCCAGCCCCACACCATGGACACAGCCAGCCCCACACCAAACCCCACACACAGCCACACCCAGGCCGGCCCCACACACCCAACATCACCCAGCCCCACATCCAGCCCCACACACCATCATCCTCCAGCCCCACATCTGGCCCCACACTCCAACATCACCCAGTCCCATATCCAGCCCCACACTGGCTCCACACACTAACACCATCCAGCCCCACATCCCAACATCACCCGGCCCCACACCCGGCCCCACACACCATCCTCCAGCCCCACACACCAACATCACTCAGCCCCACATCTGGCCCCACACACCGACATCCAGCCCCACACCAGGGACACACCCAGCCCCACATCTGGCCCCACACACCATCATCCAGCCCCACACCAGCCCCACACGCAGCCCCCCACCTGAACAGACTGAGCCCCACTCCCCTTTCCCGTGGAATCCCAGACTTTATTCCTGCCCCACACCCCCCGGGAGCCAAGGCCACACCCGAGGTGGGGCAGAGACCCCCAGATGGGGGGCTGGGCAGCCCCCCCGCCTCCCCCAGCCCCGGGGGTCTCACTTGGGGGGTCGATAGACCATCTTCCTGCTCTTGAGCACAGACCATTTGTGTCGCTTCATGTAGTACAGCAGAGGCACCAGCAGCCCCGAGAGCAGCAGCAGCTGGGGGGAAATGGGGGGTCAGGGGGGTCCCGGGGGGCTGTGAGACCCCCTGAGACCCACAGGGACACCCCGGGAACCCCCAGGGACCCCCCCAGGGACCCCAGACCCACCTTGAGCCCCCCAGGGACACCAGACCCACCCAGAGCCCCTCAGGACACCTCAGGACCACCCAGAGCCCCCAAGGGACCCCAGACCCACCTTGAGACCTCCCTGAGCCCCCCCAGGGACACCCCCAGGGACCCCAGACCCACCTTGAGGTCCCCCTGAGCCCCCCCAGGGCCTCAGACCCACCCAGGGACCCCCAAGGGCCCCAGCCCCACCCAGAGCCCCTCAGGGACCCCCAGACCCACCCCCGGGAGCCCAGCCCCACCTTGAGGCCCCCAGGGACCCCCAGAGACCCCAGCCCCACCTTGAGGCCCCCCAGGGACCCCAGACCCACCCAGAGCCCCCCAGGGACACCCCCAGGGTCCCCAGACACCCCGGGGACACCTCCAGGGACCCCCAGGGACCCCAGACCTACCTTGAGGCCCCCCTGAGGCCCCCAGGGACCCCCAGACCCCCCCAGAGACCCCAGACCCACCTTGAGGCCCATCCTCTTGCGGTGGTCGTGCTCCGGCTCGGCCGCCCAGCGCAGGAAGGTGCAAACGTCCTTGGCGATCTGGGACATGGTGGCAGGGGTGCCTGGGGGGACAGGGGGAGACCCCCGGGGACACTGCTGGGACCCTCGAGACCCCAGGGACACCTCTGGGACCCCCTTGGACACCTCTGGGAGCCTCAGGGACACCTCTGGGACCTCTGAGACCCCCAGGGACACTGCTGGGACCCCTGAGACCGCCGGGGACACCTCTGGGACCCCCTGGGTCCCCCAGAAACCCCACAGACCCCTCTGGGACCTCCATGGAGCCCCCAAGAGTCCCACAGACACCTCTGGGACCCCTGAGACCCTCAGGGACACCTCAGACCCCAATGGGACCCCCAGGACCCTTCTGGGACCCCTGAGACCCCTGGGACACCTCTGGGACCCCTGAAACCCCCAGGGACATCTCTGGGAGCCTCGAGACCCCCAGGGACACCTCTGGGACCCCTGAGACCCCCATGGACTCCCCAGGACCATTCTGGGACCCCTGAGAGCCCCAGGGACCCCTCTGGGACCCCCAGGACCCCCCAAAATGTGGAATGGTTGAGGCTGCTCTGGACCACCCTGTGCCCCCCACCCTAAATTCCCGGTGTGGTCAAAGACCCCCAGACCCCTTCAGGAGCCCCCTAGATGGTTCCAGGAACCCCCAGACCCCCCCAGATCACCCCAGGACCCTTGAGATTCCCCCAAATCCCCCCCAGGACCCCCTAAATCCCTTCCAGGACCCCCCAAATTTCCCCCATAAATTGCCTCCAGACCCCTTCAGGACCCCATTAGACCCTTCCAGGAGGCCCCCAGACCACCCCAAATCCCCCCGGACCCCCAAATCCCCCTCCAGGACACCCCAAATCCCCCAGGACACCCCAAATCCCCCCCAGGACACCCTAAATCCCCTCCAGGACCCCCCAAGCCCCCCAAATTTCCCGTACCATCGTCGTACTCGAGCACCTCGTCGTAGATGGGGGGAGCCATGCCGATGGCCTGGCCGGGGAAATAGGGGTTGTAGTGCAGCCCCTCGCGGAGAGAGACCCCAGCGGGGGGATCACAGTAACCAGTGAGGAGAGAGAACACGTAATCCTCACCGCCGTGCCTGAAACAGGGGATTAATTAATGTAATTAATGTAATTAATGGGCAATAGGGGTTGTAGTGCAGCCCCTCGCGGAGAGAGACCCCAGCGGGGGGATCACAGTAACCCGTCAGCAGGGAGAACACGTAATCCTCACCACCGTGCCTGGAAATTAAATTAATTAATGTAATTAATGGGGTTAATGGGAAATGGGGGTTGTAGTGCAGCCCCTCGCGGAGAGAGACCCCAGCGGGGGGATCACAGTAACCAGTGAGCAGAGAGAACACGTAATCCTCACCGCCGTGCCTGAAAAATGTAATTAACTAATGTAATTAATGTAATTAATGGGCAATAGGGGTTGTAGTGCAGCCCCTCGCGGAGAGAGACCCCAGCGGGGGGATCACAGTACCCAGTGAGCAGAGAGAACACGTAATCCTCACCGCCGTGCCTGAAAAATGGGATTAATTAATGTAATTAATGGGGTTAATGGGAAATGGGGGTTGTAGTGCAGCCCCTCGCGGAGAGAGACCCCAGCGGGGGGATCACAGTAACCCGTGAGCAGAGAGAACACGTAATCCTCACCGCCGTGCCTGGAAATTAAATTAATTAATGTAATTAATGGGGTTAATTAATGGGGTCAATGGGAAATAGGGGTTGTAGTGCAGCCCCTCGCGGAGAGAGACCCCAGCGGGGGGATCACAGTACCCAGTGAGCAGGGAGAACACGTAATCCTCACCACCGTGCCTGAAATAGGGGTTAATTAATGTGATTAATTAATGGGGTTAATGGGCAATAGGGGTTGTAGTGCAGCCCCTCGCGGAGAGAGACCCTAGCGGGGGGATCACAGTAACCCGTCAGGAGAGAGAACACGTAATCCTCACCGCCGTGCCTGAAAATTAAATTAATTAATGTAATTAATTAATGGGGTTAATTAATGGGGTTAATGGGAAATAGGGGTTGTAGTGCAGCCCCTCGCGGAGAGAGACCCCAGCGGGGGGATCACAGTAACCCGTGAGCAGAGAGAACACGTAATCCTCACCACCGTGCCTGTGGGGGTTAATTAACGGGGTTAATTAATGTAATTAATTAATGGGGTTAATGGGCAATGGGGGTTGTAGTGCAGCCCCTCGCGGAGAGAGACCCCAGCGGGGGGATCACAGTACCCAGTGAGGAGAGAGAACACGTAATCCTCACCGCCGTGCCTGTGGGGGGTAATTAATGTAATTAATTAATGGGGTTAATTAATGGGGTCAATGGGAAATGGGGGTTGTAGTGCAGCCCCTCGCGGAGAGAGACCCCAGCAGGGGGGATCACAGTAACCCGTGAGGAGGGAGAACACGTAATCCTCACCGCCGTGCCTGAAATTAAATTAATTAATGTAATTAATGGGGTTAATGGGCAATAGGGGTTGTAGTGCAGCCCCTCGCGGAGAGAGACCCCGGCGGGGGGATCACAGTAACCCGTGAGCAGGGAGAACACGTAATCCTCACCGCCGTGCCTGGAAATTAAATTAATTAATGTAATTAATGTAATTAACGGGATCGCAGTACCCTGAGAACACGTAATCCTCACCGCCGTGCCTGGAATAGGGGATTAATTAATGTAATTAATGTAATTAATGGGCAATAGGGGTTGTAGTGCAGCCCCTCGCGGAGAGAGACCCCAGCAGGGGGATCACAGTAACCCGTCAGCAGAGAGAACACGTAATCCTCACCGCCGTGCCTGAAAATTAAATTAATTAACTTAATTAATGGGGTTAATTAATGGGATCAATGTGATCACAGTAACCCGTGAGCAGGGAGAACATGTAATCCTCACCACCGTGCCTGTGGGGATTAATTCATGTAATTAATGGGATTACAGTGCCCTGAGAACACGTAATCCTCACCGCAGTGCCTGAAAAATGGGATTAATTAATGTAATTAATGTAATTAACGGGATTGCAATACCCTGAGAACATGGAAGCCTCACCGCCGTGCCTGAAAAATGGGATTAATTAATGTAATTAATGTAATTAACGGGATCACAGTACCCTGAGAACATGTAATCCTCACCGCCGTGCCTGGAAATGGGATTAATTAATGTAATTAACGTAATTAATGGGATCACAGCACCCTGAGAACATGGAATCCTCACTCCTGTGCCCGGGAAAAATGGGAATGAGATCAATGAGATCAATGAGATCAATGAGATCAATAGGATCAATCGGATCAATGGGATCAATGAGATCAATGAGATCAATGGGATCAGTGTGGGAATGGGGGGGATCAGGACCCCCCAAACCACCCCTAGGACCCCAAAAACATCCCAAATTCTGTCACCTGGCGCTGATGATGTAGCTAAGGTTGGGGGGCAGCGCCCCGTTGTTCAGTGACCCCAAAGCCCCCAAACTGACCCCAAACCCCATAAATCACCCCAAACTGACCCCAGGACACCCCAAACCCCATAAATTCCCCCATAAATCACCCCAAATCCCTCACCTGGTGTTCACAATATAGCTGAGATCAGGTGGCAGTGCCCTGTTGTTCAGTGACCCCAAACCCCACAAACTGACCCCAAACCCCCCAAACTGACCCCAAACCCCATAAATCACCCCAAAAGGCTCACCTGGCATTGACAATATAACTCAGGTCAGGAGGCAGTGCCCTGTAATTCGCTGACCCCAAACCCCATAAATCACCCCAAAACCACCCCAAATCCTCAGCTGGCATTAACAATGTAGCTCAGGTCAGGAGGCAGAGCCCCGTTGTTGGCTGACCCCAAACCCCCCAAACTGACCCCAAACCCCATAAATCACCTCAAACCCCATAAATCACCCCAAATCCTCACCTGGCATTGACAATATAGCTGAGATCAGGAGGCAGAGCCCCGTTGTTGGCTGATCCCAAACCCCATAAATCACCCCAAACTGACCCCAAACCCCATAAATCACCCCAAACTGACCCCAAACCCCATAAATCACCCCAAATCACCCCAAAAGGCTCACCTGGCATTCACAATGTAGCTCAGATCAGGTGGCAGTGCCCCGTTATTCGCTGCCCGCGCAGCCTCGGGGTTGGGATAAGGTTTGGGGAAATAATCCAAGATCTTCCCTGGCAGACCCCAGACTGACCCCAAACCCCAAAAACACCCCATAAATCACCCCAAACCCCATAAATCACCCCAAAAGGCTCACCTGGCATTGACAATGTAGCTCAGGTCAGGAGGCAGTGCCCCGTTATTCGCTGCTCGCGCAGCCTCGGGGTTGGGATAAGGTTTGGGGAAATAATCCAAGATCTTCCCTGGCAGACCCCAAACCCCAAAAACACCCCAAAAACACCCCAAAAACACCCCAAAAGGCTCACCTGGCGTTCACAATGTAGCTCAGGTCAGGAGGCAGAGCCCCGTTGTTCGCTGCCCGCGCAGCCTCGGGGTTGGGATAAGGTTTGGGGAAATAATCCGAGATCTTCCCTGGCAGACACCAGACTGACCCCAAACCCCAAAACCACCCCAAATCACCCCAAAAGGCTCACCTGGCATTGACAATATAGCTGAGATCAGGAGGCAGTGCCCCGTTGTTCGCTGCCCGCGCAGCCTCGGGGTTGGGATAAGGTTTGGGGAAATAATCCGAGATCTTCCCTGGCCGCATGAACATCTCGCCGTTCTCGTCTGGGCCGTCCTGCACCTCCACCTGCGGACAGGTGACACAGCTGGGACAGCGTGGGGACAGGTGGGACAGCGTGGGGACAGGTGACACAGGTGGAACATTGTAGGGACAGTGTGGGGACAGGTGGGACAAGTGAGACATTGTGGTGAGACATCGTGGAGGCAGGTTGAACAGGTGAGACACATGGGGACAGATGAGACATGGTGGGAACAGGTGGGACATCATGGGGACAGGTGGAACACCTTGGGGACAGGTGGGACATCGTGGGGACAGGTGGGACACTGGGAATGGCAGGACAAGGATAGGTGAGACATGGGGACAGCGGGAATGGCACAATGGGGACACTGGGAACGGCAGGACAGGGACAGTGGAACAACTGGGACAGAGCCAGCAGGACATCAGGGGTGGCAGGACAGGGACACAGAGCGCTAGGAATGGCAGGACAGGGACATGGGGACAGTTGGACAAAGCCATCAGGACATCAGGGGTGGCAGGACACGGACACTGGGACGTCAGGAGGAGCAAGGTAGGGACACTGGGACACTGGGATGGAGCCAGCAGGACATCAGAGATGGCAGGACAGTGACACCAGGACAGTGGCAATGGCAGAATGGGGACACTGGGACACCAGCACAGTGGCACTGGGACACTGGGGGAACACTGGGAATGGCAGGAGAAGGACAGTGGGACACTGGGGACAGCAGCAGGTGACAGTGGGACAATGGTGACAGCAGCAGGTGACAGTGGGACAATGGTGACAGCAGGAGGTGACAGCAGCAGGTGACAGTGGGACAGCAGCAGGTGACATGGTGACAGCAGCAGGTGACAGCAGCAGGTGACAGCAGCAGGTGACAGTGTCCCCAGGCTGTCTCACCTCCTCGGCCAGCGCCTTGGCCTCAGCCTCGGTGTGAGTGACACCAATGAGGTTCCTGAAGGCCACAAACTCCATGGAGTGACAGGCAGAGCACACCTGGCGGTACACCTGGAACCCTCGGCGAACACTGTGGGACAGAAAAATCCCAAAAATGTAACCTAAAATATCCCAAAATATCCCAAAATAACCCAAAACACACCTGGCGGTACACCTGGAACCCTCGGCGCACACTGCGAGAGAGAGACCCCAAAATTACCCAAAATTACCCCAAAATAACCCCAAACAGACCTGGCGGTACACCTGGAACCCTCGGCGCACACTGCGAGAGAGAGACCCCAAAATTACCCAAAATTACCCCAAAATTACCGCAAAATAACCCAAAACACACCTGGCGGTACACCTGGAACCCTCGGCGCACACTGTGGGACAGAGAGACCCCAAAATTACCCAAAATAACCCAAAATTACCGCAAAATAACCCAAAACACACCTGGCGGTACACCTGGAACCCTCGGCGCACACTGTGGGACAGAGAGACCCCAAAATTACCCCAAAATAACACCAAACACACCTGGCGGTACACCTGGAACCCTCGGCGCACACTGCGAGAGAGAGAGACCCCAAAATTACCCAAAATTACCCCAAAATAATCCCAAACACACCTGGCAGTACACCTGGAACCCTCGGCGAACACTGTGGGACAGAAATAACCCCAAAATTACCCAAAATAACCCAAAATTACCGCAAAATAACCCCAAACACACCTGGCGGTACACCTGGGACCCTCAGCGCACACTGGGAGAGAGAAATCCCAAAATATAATCCCAAAATAACCCAAAATTACCCCAAAATAACTCAAAATACACCTGGACATACACCTGGAACCCTCAGCGCACACAGTGGGAGAAATAACCCCAAAATTACCCAAAATTGCTGCAAAATAACCCAAAATACACCTGGAGATACACCTAGAATCCTTGAAGCACGCTGGGAGAAAGAAATAACCCCAAAATTACCCAAAATAACCCAAAATTGCCGCAAAATAACCCAAAATACACCTGGTGGTACACCTGGGACCCTCAGCGCACACTGGGAGAGAGAAATCCCAAAATGTAACCTAAAATATCCCAAAATAACCCAAAACACACCTGGATGTACACCTGGAACCCTCGGCGGACACTGAGAGAAAAGAAATAACCCAAAAATGTAACCAAAAATATCCCAAAATATCCCAAAATATCTCAAAATATCCCAAAATATCCCAAAATACACCTGGCACCCTCGGCGGACACTCGGAGAGAAAAATCCCAAAAATGTAACCAAAAATATCCCAAAATTACCCAAAATACACCTGGCGATACACCTGGAACCCTCAGCGGACACTGAGAGAGAGAAATCCCAAAATATAACCCCAAAATAACCCAAAATTACCACAAAATAACCCGAAATACACCTGGCAATACACCTGGATCCCTCTGCGGAGGGTTCTGTGGGGCTAGAAACCCCAAAATATAACCCCAAAATAACCCCAAATAACCCCAAACACACCTGGAACTCCCTGCAGAGACCTCAGGACAGAAAGAGATCCCAAAATAACCCTAAAACAACCCAAAATAACCCAAAATACACCTGGAGATACATTTGGAACCCACTGCAGACACTGCGAGAGAGAAATCCCAAAAAAATCCCAAAAAAATCCCAAAAAAATCCCAAATAACCCCAAACACAGCTGGGCACTGCGGGGACACAGAGAGACCCCAAAACAACCCCAAAAATAACCCCAAACACACCTGAAACCCACTGCAGACACTGCAGGGAAAGGAGGCTTTTTGACCCCCAAAAAACCCCAAAATAACCCCAAAAAACCCCAAAATAACCCAAAAACACCTGACAATACAGCTAAAACGCTCTGCAGATACTGCAGGGTTAGAAACCCCAAAAAACCAAAAAAAACCCCAAAAACACCTGACAATACACCTAGAACCCTTTGCAGATACTGCAGGGTTAGAAACCCCAAAAAACCCCAAAAAACCCCAAAAAACTCCAAAAAACCCCAAAATAACCCCAAAAAAACCCCAAACACACCTGACAATACAGCTAAAATCCTCTGCAGACACTGCAGGGTTAGAAACCCCAAAAAACCCCAAAATAACCCCAAACACACCTGACGACACACCTAGAACCCTCTGCAGACACTGCAGGGTTAGAAACCCTAAAAAACCCCAAAAAACCCCAAAAAACCCAAAAAAAACCCCAAAAAAACCCCCAAAACCCTAAAATAACACCAAACACACCTGACGACACACCTAAAACCCTCTGCAGACACTGCAGGGTTAGAAACCCCAAAAAACCCCAAAAAAACCCAAAAAAACCCAAAAAAACCCCAAAAAAACCCAAAATAACCCAAACACACCTGACAATACACCTAAAACCCTCTGCAGATACTGCAGGGTTAGAAACCCCAAAAAACCCCAAAAAACCCCAAAAAACCCCAAAATAAGCCCAAACACACCTGACGACACACCTAGAACCCTCTGCAGACACTGCAGGGTTAGAAACCCCAAAAAACCCCAAAAAACCCCAAAATAACCCCAAAAAATCCTAAAATAACCCCAAACACACCTGACAATACAGCTAAAACCCTCTGCAGACACTGCAGGGTTAGAAACCCCAAAAAACCCCAAAAAACCCCAAACACACCTGGTGATACACCTGGAACCACAGGACCCCCTAAACAGCCCCCAAACCCTCCCCGAAGCCCCCACCCCATTACCTGGCGTGGTCCAGGACCATCTCAGGACCCCCTAAATACCCCCTAAGACCCCCCAAAGCCCCCCAAAGCCCCTCTCCCCATTACCTGGTGTGGCCCAGGACCCCCTCAGGATGCCGTAAATGCCCCCAGAGCCCCCCAAAACCCCCCACCCCATTACCTGGCATGGTCCAGGACCCGATCCCCCAGGACCCCCAAAACCCCTCTCCTCATCACCTGGCATGGTCCAGGACCCTCCAACCCCCAAACCCCCTAAACCCCATTACCTGGCATGGTCCAGGACACCCCAAACCCCCAAAAGCCCCCAAACTTCCCCAAAACCCCTCTCCCCATTACCTGGCGTGTCCAGGACCCTAAATCCCCAAAAGCCCCAGGACCCCCCAAACGCCCCTCCCCTTACCTGGCGTGGCCAGGACTCACAAATTCCCCAGGACCCCAAACTTCCCCACCTCATTACCTGGCATAGTCCAGGACCCCTAAATGCCCCAAAGACCCCCAGGACACCCAAAACCCCCTCCCCATTACCTGGCATGGTCCAGGACCCCCAAACCACCCCAGATCCCCCAAAATCCCCCACCCCATTACCTGGCATGGTCCAGGACCCCCAATCCCCAGGACCCCCAAGCTCCCCTCCCCATTACCTGGCGTGGTCCAGGACCCCATAAATACCCCTAAACCCCCCAAACCCCTCTCCCCATTACCTGGTGGCCAGGACCCCCAGCCCCTCCCCAGGACCCCCAAACCCTCCCCAGGACCCCCTAAACCCCAGGACCCCCAACCCCCAGGACCCCCAAAAGCCCCCCAAATCCCCTTACCTGGCGTGGTCCAGGGAGGACAGCGCCCCGCTGTGGCTCCAGGGGAAGTTGGGGGGATGCAGCTCCAGCTCCCCTGCGCTCAGGGGACTGCCGAGGGACAGCGACAGTGCCAGCGAGCCACCGCCCACCAGCACCCCCAGGGCCATCAGAGCCCGCCGGGACCGCGAGCGGCCAGGGAAGGAGGACAGGGACACCTGAGGGGACATCAGGGGGAGTTAGGGTGACAGGGACACCTGCGGGGACATTGAGGGGAAGTTAGGGTGACACCTGGGGGTACAGGGACAGAGAGCCACCGCCCACCAGGACCCCCAGAGCCATCAGAGCCCGCCGGGACCGGGAGCGGCCGGGGAACGAGGACAGGGACACCTGCGGGGACAGCAGGGGGTTAGGGTGACAAGGACACCTGCGGGGACATTGAGGGATTAGGGACACCTGGGGGTGACAATGACAGGGACAGAGAGCCACCCCCGACCAGCACCCCGAGAGCCATCAGAGCCCGCCAGGACCGGGAGCGGCCAGGGAACGAGGACAGGGACACCTGCGGGGACATTGAGGGGGAGTAAGGGACACCTGGGGGGACATCGTGGGTCAGAGGTGACAATGACAGGGACAGAGAGCCACCCCCGACCAGGACCATCAGAGCCCGCCGGGACCGGGAGCGGCCGGGGAACGAGGACAGGGACACCTGCGGGGACATCGGAGAGTCAGGGTGACAGGGACAAAGAGCCACCCCCGGGATTGGGAACAGCTAGAGAACAAGGGCAGCGACACCTGGGGGGACACCGAGGGGAGTTAGGGGTGACAGGGACACCTGCGGGGACACCAGGGAGGATTTAGGGACACCTGTAGGGACACCGGGGGGAGTTAGGGACACCTGGGGTGACAGGGACACCTGGGGGGACATCGGAGGTGTAGGGGTGACAGGGACAGAGAGCCATCCCTGGGACCAGGAACGGCCCGGTAATGAGGACAGGGACACCTGCGGGGACACCGAGGGGTTAGGGACACCTGGGGGTGACAGGGACACCTGCGGGGACACCAGGGAGGATTTAGGGACACCTGTAGGGACACCGCAGGGAGTTAGGGACACCTGGGGGGACATCGGGTGGTTAGGGGTGACAGGGACAGGGAGCCATCCCTGGGACCAGGAACGGCCCGGTAAATGAGGACAGGGACACCTGCGGGGACACCTGTGGGTGACAGGAACACCTGGGGTGACAGGAACACCTGAGGTGACACTGGGGAGTGACACTGAGGTGACACCGGGAAGGATTTAGGGACACCTGTGGGTGACAGGAACACCTGGGGTGACAGTGACACCTGCAGGGACACCGGGAAGGATTTAGGGACACCTGAGGTGACACCGAGATCCGGGGGGAACGCGAGCAATGGGGGCGTGAAGAGCAGAATCAGCGGGAATAACGGGAATGGGAACACCGGGAATACCGGGAATATACCCGGAAATACCGGGAAAACCGGGAATATCGGGAGGATACCGGGAGCATCGGGAACACCGGGAACGGGAATCCCAAAATACCGAGGATGCCGGGAACACCGGGAACGGGAATCCCGTGAGGATCCAGACGATACCGGGAATACCGAGGATACCGGGAGCACCGGGAAGGGCGGGCAAAGGACACCGCGGGGACAACGGGGACACCGGAATGATCGGAGAGCAGTTACCGGGGAAACCGGGAGCACCGGGGGAGGGAACGGGAAAGGAACCGGAGAGCGGCAGTGGGGCTTGGGGGTACCGGATACACCGGGGGAGGGAACGGGAAAGGAACGGGAGAGCTCCGGTAGGGCTTGGAGGTACCGGATACGCCGGGGAGGTAACGGGAAAGGAACCGGAGAGCTCGGGAGGGATTTGGGGTGTACCGGATACACCGGGGAGATAACGGGAGATGAACCGGAGAGCTCAGGAGGGATTTGGGGATACCGGATACACCGGGGAGATAACGGAGCACACCGGGCAGGGCTGGGAGCACCGGATACACCGGGAGAGGAGAATCGCGACCCGGGACAGACCCGTGAGGAACCACGAGCCACTGAGGGGACAATCCCGGGCTATCTGAGGGGACAATCCCGGGATATCTAAAGGGACAATCCCGGGCTCTCTGAGGGGACAATCCCGGGCCATGTGAGGGGACAATCCCGGGCCATGTGAGGGGACAATCCCTTGCTCTCTGAAGGGACAATCCCTCGCTCCCTGAGGGCACACTCCCGGCCTCCCGCCCCGCCGCCCGCCGTGACCTTCCGCTGCCCCCGGGCGCGCTCACCGCAGCGTGGCCGCTCTCCGCGCCGCCCCGTGGCCGCAGCAGCGCGCGGGGAGGCAGGCCGGGCCCGGGCGGGCTCGGGAGGCGCCGCAGCCCCGGCAGGCCCCGCAGGCCCCGCAGCGCCGCCATCGCCGAGGTCGAGGGGACGCGCCGCGACGCCCCGGAAGTGACGCGAGGGACGGCGGGAGTGACGTCATCGCGCACAAGTGATGAGGAGGAGGGTTTTATTGCGGCGCCGCCTGGTGGTGGGAGGGGGAAGTGCGCCTGGATAGGCCACGCCCACTGCGTAAACCACGCCCCTTAGTGCTCCAAAACCACGCCCACTACACAAACCACGCCCCTTGGTGCATCCAAACCACGCCCACAACACAAAGCCACGCCCTTAGTGCACCCAAACCACGCCCATTGTATAAACCACGCCCATTGGGGCACCCAAACCACACCCATTGTATAAACCACGCCCATTGGTGCACCCAAACCACGCCCATTACACAAAGCCACGCCCTTTATTTAACCCACACTGTATTATACAGCCACGAAGCCACGCCCCTTAATAAACCACTCCAGCTGTACAAAACCACGCCCCCTATTTAAACCACGCCCTGTTGTAGCCACGCCCCCTCCCACCTGCCCGTTGGGGGTCCTTGGGGACACAGGGATGGCAGTTTGGGACTTCCTGGTGACACACCAGACTGGGAATGGGAATGAGCTCTGTGAGTTTGGGGGGACAGGGGGGGCTTGGGGTCCATCTGGGGGTCAGTCTGTGGGGTCAGTCCATGGGGTCTGAAGGTCCATTTGGGGGTCTGTCCACTGGTCTGTCCATGGGGTCTGTCCACGGGGTCAGTCTGTGGGTCTGGTGGTCCATCTGGAGCTCTGTCCATAGGTCCATCTGAGGGTCAGTCCACAGGTCAGTCCATGGGTCTGGAAGTCCATCCAGGGGTCTGTCCATGGGTCTGTCCATGGGTCTGTCCATGGGTCTGTCGGTCCATCTGGAGCTCTGTCCATAGGTCCGTCCATGGGTCAGTCTGTGGGTCTGGAGGTCCATTTGGGGGTCAGTCTGTGGGTCTGTCCGTGGGTCTGGGGGTCCATCCAGGGGTCTGTCCATAGGTCCGTCCATGGGTCAGTCCGTGGGTCTGGAGGTCCATCTGGAGGTCCATCCAAGGCTCTGTCCGTTGGTCCATCCCTGGGTCACTCCAGGGGTGTCACTGTCCTTGGCATTGTCCCTGCTGAGCATCTGTCCCTCCCATGTCCACCCTGTGTCCATCCCGTGTCCACGTGTCCATCCCATGTCCATGTGTCCATCCCGTGTCCATATGTCCACCCTGTGTCCACCCCGTGTCCATCTGTCCACCCTGTGTCCGTCTGTCCATCCCGTGTCCATCACTTCCAGAAGAGCACATTCCAGAGCAGCAGCCAGCAGGGATAAGCCCCCAGGGCGAGCAGGGGGCTCAGGTGGGCTCCGTACAGGTGAGGCTCAGGTGTCCGTGTGTCCATCCATGTCCATCCCGTGTCCATCCCATGTCCATCCATGCCCATGTGTCCATCCCATGTCCACCCCATGTCCATCACTTCCAGAAGAGCACGTTCCAGAGCAGCAGCCAGCAGGGGTACGCCCCCAGGGCGAGCAGGGGGCTCAGGTGGGCTCCGTACAGGTGGGGCTCAGGTGTCCATATGTCCATCCATGTCCATCCCGTGTCCATCCCATGTCCATGTGTCCATCCCATGTCCATCCCGTGTCCCTCACTTCCAGAAGAGCACGTTCCAGAGCAGCAGCCAGCAGGGATACGCCCCCAGGGCGAGCAGGGGGCTCAGGTGGGCTCCGTACAGGTGGTCCTGCAGCAGCCCCTGGCCCAGCGCCGCCAGGAATCGCTGCCACGCCTCGCCCAGCCCCGCCGGAGCCTCCAGCAGCTCCCGCTCCAGCAGCACGGCCAGGAACAGAGAGACCCCCGGGGTGGTCAGCACCAGGAGCAGAGCCAGGGGGAGTCTGGAGAGGGGAGGGGCAGTTAGAGACCCCCAGGGTCACCCAGGAACCACCCTGGGACCCCTGAGACCCCCAGGGACACCTGAGAGCCCCAGGGACACCCAGAGACCCCTGAGACACCTCAGAGCCCCAAAGATCCCCAGGAAAAATAAGACCCCCAGGTATCTCACCTGTCCCCTCAGGTCTCACCGGTCCCAGCTGTCTCACCTGTCCCTAAGGTGTCTCACCTGTCCCCCCAGGTGTCTCACCTGTGTTGCCCCGGTCTCATGGCAGCCGCAGGTGGCACTAAGGTCACTCCCAGATGTCTCACCTGTCCCTAAGGTGTCTCACCTGTCCCCCCAGGTCTCACCTGTCCCCCCCAGGTGTCTCACCTGTCCCCAAGCTGTCTCACCTGTCCCCCCAGGTGTCTCACCTGTCCCCTCAGGTGTCTCACCTGTGTCCCCAGTCTGTCTCACCTGTCCCCCCCAGCTGTCTCACCTGTCCCCAAGCTGTCTCACCTGTGTCTCCCCGGTCTCACGGCGGCCGCAGGTGGCACTAAGGTGACAGCCAGCAGGAAGCCCAAGGAGAAGTTGAGCAAAGCCAGGCAGGTGAGCAGCAAAGCCAAGGCCAGCAGGGCCACCAGCTTGAGGGTCATCCAGCCGCGCTGGCCACCGCCGGACAGAGCCCTGGGGACACAGTGACACCTGGGGTCACCTTGGGGACACACCCCAGTGTCACCCAGGGTCATCCAGCCGCGCTGGCCACCGCCGGACAGAGCCCTGGGGACAGAGTGACACCTGGGGTCACCTTGGGGACACACCCCAGGGTCACCCAGGGTCACCCAGGGTCATCCAGGGTCACCCAGGGTCACCCAGGGTCATCCAGCCCCGCTGGCCACCGCCGGACAGAGCCCTGGGGACAGAGTGACACCTGGGGTCACCTTGGGGACAGACCCCCAGTGTCACCCAGGGTCATCCAGGGTCACCCAGGGACACCCTGAGACCCCTGGGGTCACCCAGAGAACACCCAGGGTCACCCAGGGCCACCAGCTTGAGGGTCATCCAGCCCCGCTGGCCACTGCCGGACAGCGCCCTGGGGACAGAGGGACAGCTGGGGTCACCTTGGGGACACACCCCAGTGTCACCCAGTGTCACCCAGGGTCACCCAGGGTCATCCAGGGTCACCCAGCCCCGCTGGCCACTGCTGGACAGCGCCCTGGGGACAGAGGGACAGCTGGGGTCACCTTAGGGTCACTCAGTGTCACCTGGGGTCACCCCCAGTGTCCCCAGTGCTCACCAGCTTTGGGGTCACTCAGCCCCACTGAGCTCTGATGGTCAACAGAACCCCAGAGACCCCAAGAGGCACTCAAAGCCCCACAGAGCCCTTTAGGGACCCCAAGATCCCTTTAGGGACCCCAAACAACCCCAAACACCTCCAGAGCCCTTTAGGGACCCCAAACATCCCCTAAGGCCTTTAGGGACCCCAAACAAACACCCCATAAACTCCATAAACACCCCATAAACCCCATAAATCCCATAAACCCCATAAATACCCCAAATCCCCCCAAACCCCATAAACACCTGTGTGTGCTGTGGGGCAGAGCCATCCCGGCCATATAAATCCCAATCAAGGCCAGCATCACACACCCCAAACAGACCCCAAACACCCCAAACCCCATAAACCCCATACCTGTGAGTGCTGTGGGGCAGAGCTATCCCAGCCACATAGATCCCAATCAATGCCAACACCACACACCCCAAACACCCCATAAATCCCATAAAGACCCCAAATCCCCCATACCTGTGAGTGCTGTGGGGCAGAGCCATCCCAGCCACGTAGATCCCGATCAGTGCCAACACCACACACCCCATAAACACCCCATAAACCCCATAAACCACATAAAAACCCCAAATAAACCCCAAATCCTATAACTACCTGTGAGTGCTGTGGGGCAGAGCCATCCCAGCCACATAAATCCCGATCAGTGCCAACACCACACACCCCAAACACCCCATAAATCCCATAAAAACCCCAAATAAACCCCAAATAAACCCCAAATCCTATAACTACCTGTGAGTGCTGTGGGGCAGAGCCATCCCAGCCACATAAATCCCGATCAGAGCCAACACCACAGCCTCAGCCTCGCCCACCGGGAAGTGCTGAGTGGCCACAGCCTGACCTCTGACCGGCAGCAGGTACAGCGCAGTGCCAGCGGCCACTGACACCAGCACGGGGGGGACCAGCCAGAGCAGAGAGCCGCGGGGCTGGGGACAGAGTGACATTGGGGACATCAGCCACCGAGACCAGCACGGGGGGCACCAGCCACAGGACACTGCCACGGGGCTGGGGACAGAGTGACATTGGGGACATTGGGGACATCAGCAGTGCCAGCGGCCACCGAGACCAGCACGGGGGGGACCAGCCAGAGCAGAGAGCCGCGGGGCTGGGGACAGAGTGACATTGGGGACATTGGGGACATTAGCCACTGAGACCAGCACGGGGGGGACCAGCCAGAGCAGAGAGCCGCGGGGCTGGGGACAGAGTGACATTGGGGACATTGGGGACATCAGCCACAGCAGAGAGCCGCGGGGCTGGGGACAGAGTGACATTGGGGACATTGGGGACATCAGCAGTGCCAGCGGCCACCGACACCAGAACGGGGGGGACCAGCCAGAGCAGAGAGCCACGGGGCTGGGGACAGAGGGACATTGGGGACATCAGCCACAGGACACTGCCGCGGGGCTGGGGACACACAGGGACATTGGGGACATCAGCCACAGGACACTGCCATGGGGCTGGGGACACACAGGGACATTGGGGATATTGGGGACACAGAGGGACATTGGGGACACAGGGGACACTGGGGACACAGAAGGACATTGGGGACATTGGGGACATTGGGGATATTGGGGACACTGGGGATATTGGGGACACTGGGGACACTGGGGACATTGGGGATATTGGGGACACAGGGGACACAGAGGACATCAGCCCCAGCAGTGCCAGCGGCCACCGACACCAGCATGGGGGGACCAGCCAGAGCAGAGAGCCACGGGGCTGGGGACACACAGGGACATTGGGGACATTGGGGACACCAGCCACAGGAGAGAGCCATGGGGCTGGGGACAGAGCGGGACATTGGGGACAGTGGGGACACTGGGGACATTGGGGATATTGGGGATATTGGGGACAGTGGGGACACTGGGGACATTGGGAACAGAGGGGATATTGGAGACACCAGCCAGAGCAGAGAGCCGCAGGGCTGGGGATAGAGGGGACATTGGGGACACTGGGGACACTGGGGACACAGGGGACATTGGGGACACCAACCCCCAACACCAGCACGGGGGGGACCAGCCAGAGCAGAGAGCCGCGGGGCTGGGGACAGAGTGACATTGGGGACACGGGGATCAGGACTGGGGTCCCAAATGTGAGTATTGGGGTCCCAGGGGTGACAAGTGGGGTCTCAGGGGTGAGGCTGGGGGGCACAGGGTGACAACTGGGGTCGCACAGGTGAGGATTTGGGTCCCAAAGGTCAGGACTGGGGTCCCAGAGGGGATGACTGGGGTTCCAGGGTGGCCCAGGGGGCAGGATTTGGGGTCCCAGAGTGGTTTGGGGATCCTCAGGTGGTTTTTTTGGGGTCCCAAGGTGGTTTTGGTGTCCCAGGGTGGTTTTGGGGTAATTTTGGGGTCCCAGAGAGGATTTGGGGTGGTTTTGGGGTTGTTTTGGGATGTTTTTGGGGTGATTTTGGGGTATTTTTGGGGTAATTTTGGGGTAATTTTGGGGTGATTTTGGGGTAGTTTTGGGGTAGTTTTGGGGTGTTTTTGGGGTCCCAGGATGGATTTGGGGTGATTTTGGGGTATTTTTGGGGTATTTTTGGGGTGTTTTTGAGGTGATTTTGGGGTGGCAGGATCAGGATTTGGGGTGCCAGGATGGATTTGGGGTAATTTTGGGGTGTTTTTGGGGTGATTTTGGGGTATTTTTTGGGGTGATTTTGGGGTAATTTTGGGGTGATTTTGGGGTAGTTTTGGGGTGATTTTGGGGTGATTATGGGGTGGTTTTGGGGTGTTTTTGGGGTATTTTGGGGGTATTTTTGGGGTAATTTTGGGGTGTTTTTGGGGTGGTTTTGGGGTAATTTTGGGGTGATTTTGGGGTTGTTTTGGGGTAATTTTGGGGTATTTTTGGGGTGATTTTGGGGTGATTTTGGGGTGATTTTGGGGTACTTTGTAGTGTTTTTGGGGTGATTTTGAGGTAATTTGGGGTAGCTTTTGTAGATTTTTGGGGTGTTTGGGGTGATTTTTAGGTATTTTTGGGGTGTTTATGGGGTATTTTTGGGGTGATTTTGGGGTATCTTTTGGGGTGATTTTGGGGTGATTTTGGGGTGATTTTGGGGTATTTCGAGGTGATTTTGGGGTATTTTGGGGTGGCTTTTGGGGTGTTTTTGGGTAGATTTTGGGGGTGATTTGGGTTGTTTTGGGGCATTTTAAGTGTTATTCTTTGGGGTATTTTGGGGTGTTTATGGGGTGATTTTGAAGTATTTTGGGGTGATTTCGGTGGTTTTAGCGGCATTTTTGGGGTATTTTTGGGTGATTTTTTTGGGATTTTTGGGGTGAATTTTGGGGTGATTTTTGGGGTATTTTTGGGGTGATTTTTTGGGTGATTTTTGAGGTGTTTTTAGGGTGATTTTTGGGGTGATTTTGGGGTGATTTTGGGGTGATTTTTGGGGTGATTTTGGGGTGGTTTTGGGGTGATTTGGGGTGATTTTGGGGTGATTTTCTCATGACCTTGGGGCATCTTTGGGGTGATTTTGGGGTGATTTCAGTGGTTTTGGGGGTGGTTTTGGGGTATTTTTGGGTGATTTGGGCATTTTTTGGGGCATTTTAAAATTTTGCATATTTTTGGGGTGATTTTTGGGGTGATTTTGGGGTGATTTGGGGTGATTTGTAGTGATTTTGAGGATTTTGGGGTGATTTTGGGGTGATTTTGGCTGTTTTTGAGTGATTTTGTGATGATTTTGGGTGATTTTGGGGATTTTTGGGTGATTTGGGGAAGTAATTTTGGGGTGATTTTTGGGGTGATTTTGGGGTATTCTTGTAAAATTTTGGGGTTGTTTTGGGGGTAATTTGGGGTGATTTTGGGGTGATTTTTGGGGTGGTTTTGGGGTAGTTTTGGTGATTTTGGGGTGATTTTGGGGTGATTTTGGGGTGATTTTGGGGTATTTTTGGGGTAATTTTGAGGTGTTTATGGGGTGATTTTGGGGTGTTTTTGGGGTAGTTTTGGGGTGGTTTCGGGGTGATTTTGGGGTAGTTTTGGGGTATTTTTGGGGTGATTTTTGGGGTAATTTTGGGGTGATTTTTGGGGTATTTTTAGGGTATTTTTGGGGTGATTTTGGGGTAGTTTTGGGGTGATTTTGGGGTGGTTTTGGGGTGATTTTGGGGTGGCAGGTCCCTCACCTCCCCAGGCTGGGGATCTCCCTCCCCCTCCTCGCTGCGGCTCAGCCTCATCCACAGGTCCAGGGCGTGGGGGGTCAAGGAAACAGAGACCCCAAAAAACCCTAAATCCCCTTTTCCCCAAATCCCAATTCCCTCTTTCCCCAAAAAACCCTAAATCCCCTTTTCCACAAACCCTAATTCCCTTTTCCCCCAAACCCTAAAATCTCTAATTCCCTCTTTCCCCAAAAAAACCCTAATTCCCTCCTTTCCCCAAATCCTAATTCCCTTTTCCCCCAAATCCTAATTCCCTTTTTCCCCAAATATCTAATTCCCTCTTTCCCCAAACCCTAATTCCCTTTCCCCAAACCCTAATTCCCTTTCCCCCCACATCCTAATTCCCCCTTTTACCCAAAAAACCCCTAATTCTCTTTTCCCCCAAATATCTAATTCCTTCTTTCCCCAAAAAAACCCTAATTCCCCTTTTCCCCAAACCCTAACTCCCTTTTACCCCAAAAATCCCTAATTCCTTCTTTCCCCCCAAATCGCCCCTTTTCCCTCCTTCCCTCCCCAAAATTTCCCTAATTCCCTAAACCTTTTCCCCCAATTTCCTTTTCCCCAAAGTTCTTTTCCCCAATTCCCCCTTTCCCCCAAAACCCATTTCTCCCCATTTTCCCCCAAAATCCCATTTTCCCCCAAAATCCCATTTTCCCCAAAAACCCACTTTTCCCCATTTTTCCCCCAAATCCCATTTTCCCCAAAAAACCCATTTTTTTTCCCCCATTTTTCCCCATTTTTTCCCCAAAACCCCCAAAAACTCCGGGTTTTTTCCCAAATCCCCCATTTTTTCCCAAAATCCCATTATTTAGGATATCCTGAGCCCCAGCACCAGCAGGATCAATCCCAAAGCTGCATGTAGGATCTGCATTTTCCCCCAAAAAACCCCATTTTTCCCCATTTTCTTCCCCCAAAAAACTCCATTTTTTTGCCCCAAAACCCCATTTTTTCACCCCCAAATCCTGATTTTTCCCCAAAATCCCATTTTTCAGGATATTCTCAGCCCCAGCACCGTTAGGATCAGCCCCAAAGCTCATGTAGGATCTGCATTTTCCCCAAAAAACCCCATTTTTTCCCCATTTTTTCTCTAAAAACCCCATTTTTTCCCCATTTTCCCCCCATTTTTCCCCCAAAAAACTCCATTTTTTCCCCATTTTTCCCCTATAAACACCCATTTTTTCCCCATTTTTCCCCCCAAAAACTCCGGGTTTTTTTCCCCAAATCCCATTTTTCCCCATTTTTTCCCAAAATCCCATTATTTTAGGATATCCTCAGCCCAGCACCATCAGGATCAGCCCCAAGGCTGCATGTAGGATCTGCATTTTCCCCAAAAAACCCCATTTTTTCCCCATTTCTCCCCCATTTTTTCCCCCAAAACCCCATTTTTTACCCCAAAAACTCAATTTTTTTCCCCATTTTTCCCCAAAATCCCATTTTTTTCCCCCATTTTTAGGATATCCTGAGCCCCAGCACCAGCAGGATCAACCCCAAAGCTCTGGCATGTAGGATCTGCATTTCCCCCAAAAACCCATTTTTTCCCCCATTTTTTTCACCCAAAATCCCAATTTTTCCCCACAAACTCCATTTTTCCCCATTTTTTTCTCTAAAAACCCCATTTTTTTCCCCATTTTTCCTCCAAAAAACTCCATTTTTTCCCCATTTTTCCACCCAAAAACCCCATTTTTCTCCCATTTTTTACCCCAAAAACTCTGGGTTTTTCCCAAAATCCCCATTTTTCCCCCAAATCCCCATTTTTTCCCATTTCCAGGATATCCTGAGCCCCAGCACCGTCAGGATCAGCCCCAGGGCTGGCATGTAGGATCTGCATTTCCCCCAAAAACCCCATTTTTTCCCCATTTTTTCACCCCCAAATCCCATTTTTTCACCCCCAAATCCCATTTTTTCCCCCAAAAACTCCATTTTTTTTCCCATTTTTTCCCAAAATCCCATTTTTTCCCAAAATCCCATTTTTTTCCCCCATTTTCAGGATATTCTCAGCCCCAGCACCATCAGGATCAGCCCCAAAGCTGCATGTAGGATCTGCATTTTCCCCCAAAAACCCCATTTTTTCTCCATTTTTCCCCCAAAAATCCCATTTCTTTGCCCCCAAATCCCATTTTTCCCCAAAAACTCCATTTTCCCCCATTTTTCCCCTATAAACACCCATTTTTTCCCCATTTTTTACCCTAAAACCACCGGGTTTTTTTCCCCAGATCCCCATTTTTCCCCCATTATTTTAGGATATCCTGAGCCCCAGCACCATCAGGATCAGCCCCAAAGCTGCATGTAGGATCTGCATTTTCCCCCAAAAACCCCATTTTTTCTCCATTTTTTCCCCAAAAACTCCATTTTCCCCCATTTTTTTCTCTAAAACTCCCATTTTTTCTCCATTTTCCCCCCAAAAAACTCAATTTTTTCCCATTTTTTCCCCATTTTTCCCCTATAAACACCCATTTTTCTCCCATTTTTTACCCTAAAAACTCCAGGTTTTTTCCCAAATCACCCATTTTTCCCAAAATCCCATTATTTAGGATATTCTCAGCCCCAGCACCGTGAGGATCAGCCCCAGGGCTGGCATGTAGGAGCCGATGGACACGAAGCGCGACAGCGACGGCAGGAGGTACAGGAAATAGGATTGGTGAAGTCTTTCCAGCAGGTTGTTGAGCTTCCGGAACATTCCTTCCAGAGTTCTGCGATTTGGGAATGGGATTTGGGGTGTTGGGGTCACCCTGAGTTCATACAGAGATCAAAACACCCCAAAAACAGTAATAAAATTGCAAAAAAAACAAGGTTAAAAACCCCAAAAAACACTGCCAGGACCCCAAAAACAACCCTAAAAACCCCTAAAACACCCCCAGGACACCCCGAATTCATAGAGAGACCAAAACACCCCAAAAACAGTAATAAAACCCCCAAAAACAAGGTAAAAACCCAAAAAAAATCCCTAAAAAACCACTGCCAGGGCACCTGAAAAACATCCCCAAAGACCCTACAAAACAACCCTAAAAACCCCAAAAAAAGAACCCTAAAAACCCCAAAAAACAACCCCAAAAACCCCAAAACAACCCTAAAAACCCCAAAAACAACCCCAAAACTAATAAAACCCCCAAAAAACACTACCAGGACACCCCAAAAAGCAACTCTAAAAACCCAAAAAAACAACCCTAAAAACCCCAAGAAGCAACTCTAAAAACCCCCAAAACACCCCCAGGGTCATCCCAAATTCATAAAGAGACCAAAACACCCCAAAAACACTAATAAAACCCAAAAAAAACAAGTTAAAAACCAAAAAAAACCACCCCAAAAAAACACTGCCAGGACACCCCAAAAAACATCCCCAAAGACCCCAAAAAACAACCCTAAAAACCCCAAAAACAACCCTAAAAACCCCAAAACACCCCCAGGACACCCCAAATTCATACAGAGACCAAAACACCCCAAAAACACTAATAAAAGCCCCAAAAAACAAGGTAAAAACCCCAAAAAACACTGCCAGGACCCCAAAAAACAACCCTAAAAACCCCAAAAACAACCCAAAAAACAACCCTAAAAACCCCCAAAACACCCCCAGGGTCACCCCGAATTCATAAAGAGACCAAAACACCCCAAAAACACTAATAAAAGCCCCAAAAAACAAGGTAAAAGCCCAAAAAACAGCACTAAAAAAAACCAAAAAACACCCCAGAAAACACTGCCAGGACACCCCAAAAAACAACCCCAAAGACCCCAAAAAACAACCCTAAAAACCCCAAAAAGCAACCTAAAAACCCCCCAAAAACCCTAAAACCCCAAAAGACCCCTAAAAAACCAAAAAACAACCAAAAAACACCCCCAGAGTCACCCCAAATTCATAAAGAGACCCCCAGGACACCCCAAAAACACTAATAAAACCCCCAAAACACAACTAAAAAACCCCATAAAACACCCCCCAAAAACCCCAAAAACAACCCTAAGAACAAATAAACAAAAAAACCCAAAAAACGCTGCCAGGACCCCCCAAAAACACCCCCAAAGACCCCAAAAAACAACTCTAAAAACCCCAAAAACAACCCTAAAAACCCCAAAAATCACCCGCAAGACCTCCAAAAAACATCCCCAACAACCCAAAAAATCCCTGCCAGGACCCCAAATTCCCCTAAAACCCCAAAAGCTCCCCAAAACTCCCTTAGGGACCCCCAGAGCCCCCAGACCCACCTGCCGAGCACCCTCAGGTCAAACTTGTGCTGCCGGAAGCTGTTGATCCCCCTTAGGGTCAGAGACCCCCAAAACCCCAAAAAACCCCAAAAACTCCCCAGAAACTCCCCAGAAACTCCCCCAAAAAACCCCAAAAACTGCCCCAAAACCCCAAAAACTCTCCAAAAACTGCCCCAAAACCCCCTCCTCACCTGCCGAGCGCCCCCAGGTCAAACTTGCAATGCTGGAAACTGTTGATCCCCTTAGGGTCAGAGACCCCCAGGACCCCAAAAAACCCCATAAAACCCCAAAAACACCCAGAATTCCCCCAAAAACTCCCCAAAAACTCCCCAGAAACTCCCCCAAAATCCCCCAAAAACTGCCCCAAAACTCCCTCAGGGACCCCTCCTCACCTTCCCAGCGCCCTCAGATTGAACTTGTGCTGCTGGAAGCTGTTAATTCCCCTTGGGGTCAGAGACCCCCAGGACCCCAAAAAACCTCAAAAAACTTCCCTGAAAACCCGAAAAACTTCCCAAAAAACCCCAAAAACTGCCCCAAAGCCCCCTCCTGACCTTCCCAGCGCCCCCAGGTCAAACTTGCAATGCTGGAAACTGTTGATCCCCCTTAGGGTCAGAGACCTCCAGGACCCCCAAAAAACCCAAAAAACCCCAAAAAACCCAGAATTCCCCAAAAACTCCCCCAAAAACCCCCCAAAAACCCCTCTAGGACCCCTTAGGGACCCCTCCTGACCTTCCCAGCGCCCCCAGGTCGAACTTGTGCTGCCGGAAGCTGTTGATCCCCCTGAGGCTGAGCGCCTCGATGCGGAAGCGCAGGAACAGCCCGTGAGCCCCCCCGGGACCCCCGGCCGCCTGCCCCAGCACCATCAGACCGAGGGTCCGCAGGCTCTGGGTGTAGCCAGGGCCGGAGGGGCCTTCCGGGGGGGGCAGCTGGGGGGGAAAGGGTTAATGGGGTTAATTGAGACCCCCAGAGTCACCCAGAGACCCCCAAACCCCCCAGCACCATCAGCCCCAGGGTCCGCAGGCTCTGCGTGTAACCGGGGCCGGAGGGACCCTCCGGGGGGGGCAGCTGGGGGGGAAAGGGTTAACTGGGTCAGTTGGGACCCCCAAAAATCACCCAGAGACCCCCAGAGTCATCTAGAGACCCCCAGAGACCCCCAGAGTCATCTAGAGACCCCCAGCACCATCAGGCCCAGGGTCAGCAGGCTTTGGGTGTAACCTGGACCGGAGGGGCTTTCCGGGGGGGGCAGCTGGGGGGGAAAGGGTTAATTGAGACCCCAAAAATCACCCAGACACCCCCAGAGTCATCTAGAGACCCCCAGAGACCCCCAGAGTCACCCAGGGACCCCCAGAGTCAGCTAGAGACCCCCAGAGACCCCCAGACCCATCAGCCCCAGGGTCAGCAGGCTCTGGGTGTAACCTGGACCTGAGGGGGGGCAGCTGGGGAGGAAAGGGTTAATGGGGTCAGTCGGGACCCCCCCAGAGACCCCCAGAGCAGCCCCCAGACCCAATTAACCCCACCTTGCCCTGGAAGGTGCAGAGCAGCCCCAAATGCCCCCCAGACCCCCCAGATAA
>NW_028147971.1:0-8000 GCF_008360975.1 Lichenostomus cassidix
TGCAGCGCGTGGGCCTTTCCTGTAGGCCAAGTCCGGAGAGGCGGGGGACAACTGCCGGGCGGCAGTGCCGGAGAGGCGGAATCCTGCAGGTGGCGACGGCGACCGAGAGCCGGCTCACGGGCAGAAAGAGAGGCAGTCCGTTTCGTTGAGGCAAAAGGAAATTTATTGAAGGGCAAACAGAAGGGGGGGAGGACGGACCTCAACAAAATGGCCCCGAACCTCCCGGGACAGGGGTTTTTAAGGGGAGCAGAAGTGGGGTGGAGATAACAAGGGGAGCCAATGGGATGCTAGGGGTACATAATTGGCAAGAGCGCCGTACAATCAGGAGTTATAGGGGGTGGGAGGATACAGACAAGCAACCAACAGGGGAGCAACAAACCACAAGACAAAGGGGAACTTTCTAGAACTTATACCAAAAGGGGAGAAAGGAAGGAGGGGACTGAGCCCACTTCCACGCCCTGGGCACAACCATTCAGCCCCGGAGAAAAGGGGGCATTCAGGCCCACGGTGGTGTCTTCCGCTCAGCCCATGGGCTGGGCTGGTCCAGGGAGGCCAAGGCCACCGTCACACCTCCCCCTTTCTTTTTAAATAAAAGAGAGGTTAAATATCTAACAAACAAAGCCTTAAAAATAGCAAGGGCAATAGCAATGAGAAAAAGGCATAGAATAACCCAAAGAACGGACTTGACAACTGATGCCGCCCACCTGGAGAGCCCCCAATTATTCAGGAGGTGTCCCCACCACGTTTCAGTCTCTACTTTTAGAGTTCCGATCTGGTCCCGCATCTCCTGGATCTTAGAGGCGATGCTTCGGCCGTGGGTGCTAAAATTAAAGCAGCACAGACCCTCGAAGTCCTCGCACCCGTGGCCATGGGCAAGGAGGAGGAAGTCGATGGCGGCACGGTTCTGGAGAGTCGCGTGTTTCACCGCCTCCTCGTCTGCGAGGAGCTGGCTCAGGGCTTCAGATGTTAGCCTTGCGTGTCTCCCGAGCCAGCATTCTAGTTTCTCAATGTCACCCAAGGCCTTGTAAACAGCAACCCACGGGAGTAGAATCGAAGCAGCTATCTTCTTAGATCGGGGCCAGGTCACAATTGTATCGTTGCAATTTTCATCTAAATTAATGATTTCTCTCTTTTGGCGTGTCAATTTGGCCGAATTTTTCCAATTTAACAATTGCTGCTTGTCGGGGGTCAAGGTGACCAGTCTCCCGAGGGTGCATGGCCCTCCTCGCAGACGAGCCGGGATTCCTGCCCAGGCATGCTTACCGCAAATAAGAAAAATCCCTTTCGGCAAGACCTTGGGGTGAGTGTTCGAGCGAGCGGGGTTTGGAGCGGTGAAGTTGCACCACTCCGATGCACGGTACCTCTTACTCACGTGGATGTGGGTGAAAGGCATGGGGTATAGATCGTCATACTCATGTTCCACGCCTTCCGGGAATTTTGGACTGTACCGGCACGGGCTGTCGAACTTAACACACAGCTCCACTTGGGTGGACCCCAATAGTTCCAATTCTTGGGGCTCCACCGTCCCCGATGGAAGGTGGTGGTCGACCCACTCATCCCAAGAACTCACCGGGTCAGGATATGAGCGGTAACTACCTGAGAAAGGGAACTCGCCCTTTTTCAAAGGAATCCCGATGAGGCATGTCGACATCGGGTCCTCCGCCTTGTCCATGCCCAAGCACAGTCCCTCCTGCTTCAGGGACTTCGCCAAGGTCGCCCACACGTTTGCTTTCGGCTGGGGGACGATCCAGCTCATGGCGATTCCAGCGAGGGCCGCGGACCAGAAAAGCAGGTAGAATGTCTTCAAGGTGGAACTCATGGCAGGCTCTTTGGTGAGAGTCAAGTCTGCAACAAAAACAGAACATTTTAGATAAAACTTAACAGGGCTTAGGGGGTTTTGGGGAGTTTCTTCTGAGGCACTCAGTCTAGGGTGGGGGGAAACTTGTATGAGGTTACGAGGCACAGGTTAGGGTCTGGGGGAACCTCCTCCAAGGAGGAATTCTTGGCTCCTTTTCTTTTCCGGCTTTTCCAGCCAGCCATTCGAAGCGCTGCCCAGTCCGGTTTTGCCTTCTTCGAGGCAAAGTGACTTAGTTTTGCTTCCTCCTGGGGGTTTCCTGCTCCCTTTCCGGCCAGGTGGGGCTTTACCCATTTGCTAGGTATCCACTTCAGTCCGGCCGGGGTGGATACACAAGCATAGCCCCGACCCCATGTGATCAGGGGGAACGGACCCTGGATAGTTAGGGAGTCCGGATCTCACACAAGCACCGGTGGCTGTTCCTTCAGCTTTGTGCGTTTATCATTGGTAAAATGACGAAAAATAGGAGGCATCGGCTCTTCGTAGGAGCCGTTTAAGAAGTTTATCGTAAACAAGGCCTTACAGAGGCGCATTTGCGGGGTATTAATTTCGTTCCCGCCCCTCTGTCGGGCTAATACCGACTTCAGTGTCCTGTGGGCACGTTCGATGATTGCCTGCCCCGTTGGTGAGTGTGGGATTCCTGTTATATGGGACACTCCCCACTCGTTAAAGAATTGAAGAAGTTTGTTGGACGTGTACGCAGGCCCATTGTCTGTCTTGATCTGCTGGGGCACCCCCAAGGTGGCAAAGGCTAGCAGAAAGTGGTTGATGCAGTCTTTTGCCTTTTTGCCAGCGTGGGCCGAGGCGTACATCGCTCCAGAAAAGGTATCTATAGAAACATGCACATATTTGAGCCGGCCAAACTGTGGGAAATGGGTGACGTCCGTCTGCCACACCTGGCAGCTTTCTGTCCCACGGGGGTTCGCGCCGCTCGTGTGTGCTGGCAAGTGTTCGGTTGAGCAGTTAGGGCACGTAGTTACAATTGCTTTGGCCTGGTCTCGAGTCAGGCCAAACATCCTGCTCAAGGCTGACGCATTTTGGTGGTACATCTGATGGCTGAGTTTAGCTTGGGCGAAGATGTTGGGCGTGCTTGGTGAGATAGCCGCGGCGGCTAGCTGGTCAGCTCGCCGATTGCCATCAGCGATGGGTCCAGGCAGATCTGTGTGCGACCTCACGTGCATCACAAAATAGGGTTGCTCCCGGTGGGAAAGCAATGTTACTAGTTTCAGGAGCAATTCGAACACTTTGGTATTTTGCGTCTCTTTTAGGGCCGAATTTTCTGCTCGGAGGATGACACCCGCCACGTAGGCAGAGTCAGTGACTAGGTTCAGTGGCTCTGGGAATTTTTCAAAAGCTCTAACAACAGCGGCTAGTTCGGCAATCTGAGGTGATCCAGAGACCACCTGAACATCGGCTTCCCACTGCCGTGTTCGTGGGTTTCTCCAAGTCAGAACTGACTTATGAGAAGACCCAGAGCCGTCTGTAAAAACTGTTAGAGCCCCCGGTATCGGGAGTCTTGAGAGATGTGATTTGGGAACAAATTTGAAATTGGCATTGAATAATTTATGCTTTTTGTGGCCAGATTTGATTTTCCCAGAGAAGCCCTCCAGAGCATATTGCAGGGGGTCGCATGTTTGGAATGAGAAATCCACATCGTCAAAGTGAAATGGCACCCAGATCCACGTGAAGTCCACTGCAGCCAAGCTTCTCAGCCTCAGTCGCGCTTTCTTGATCACCTTCGCAGCCAGCTCTGCCGCAGTGGTTAGAGTCTTGGCGAGCTGGTGCGGCAAGAATACCCACTCGATAATCAGCAAAGGGTCTTTTAAGGTGACGTCCCATTGGTAGATAAGTCCATGAGTATATTGTTTCTCCCCTAAAACAATGAGTTCAAAGGGGAGATATGGATCACATCGGTGAGCCTGCCTTTGGGAGATCGCTTGCTGGACCTCTCTCAGGCATTGCCGAGCCTCCTCCGTCAGGGCTCGGGGAGAGTCCAAGTCCTCTTTCCCCTTTAACAAATTGAAAAGCGGGGCAAGCTGTTCAGTAGAGATCCCCAGGAGCGGTCGGACCCAGTTAATTGACCCGCACAGACTGTGTAGGTCCCTCAAAGTGCGGGGTTCCCCTGCCAAGGTAAGTGATTGGGGAACAATGGTCCGGTCATTGACGACGACCCCCAGGTATTTGACGGGGCTCATCTGTTGAATTTTGTCCGGCCTGATAGCGAAGCCGGCTTGGGTGAGGGTCTCTTGCAATGCCCGCAGTGCTGAAAGGGCTCGGTCACGCTCTGGGGCACAAATGAGTATATCGTCCATGTAGTGCAGGAGTTGCACCTCAGGGAATTGTGTCCTCATCGGAGATAGAATCCGATCAATGTACCATTGGCACAACGTAGGTGAGTTCTTCATTCCCTGGGGCAAGACTGTCCACTGGTACCTTTTAGCAGGAGCCGAATGGTTGACGGTCGGCACCGTGAAAGCAAACCTTGGGGCGTCCGCAGGATGCAACGGGATGTGGAAGAAAGCATCCTTCAGGTCGATGACCACTAGGCTCCAGTCGCGAGGCAGCATGGTGGGTGAGGGGAGCCCAGTCTGGAGAGGTCCCATATCTTCCATGACTGCGTTGATGGCCCGAAGGTCTTGAAGAAGCCTCCACTCATTTCTCCCCTCTTTCTTAATAACAAAAATGGGGGAATTCCATGGGCTATGGGACGGTTCGATATGTCCTTTGGCCAGTTGTTCAGCCACTAAAGTCTCGAGCGCTTCAAGCTTTTCTAACGTCAACGGCCACTGATCTACCCACACTGGATCGTTGGTCAGCCAGTTGAGGCGTGGGGTAGAGCGCTCATCAGTGGCCGGCTTTAAAAACCCGAAGGGGGAGCGGATATGTTAATTTGAGTTCCCCACTGAGCAAGGGAATCTCTTCCCCACAAGTTGAAGGGTATATCCATGACGAAGGGTCGTACCCTCGCGGGCACTCCTTCTGCGTTATAAATGTCCACAGGCTCCACGCTCTGTTGGGCAAAAGACTGTCCGCCTACACCCCCAATAGGGGCAATTGTCTCTTGTAAAGGCCACTGGTTAGGCCATACATCCTGGGAGAGAATGGTAACATCAGCTCCCGTATCAATAAGTCCGGTGACAGATTTTTGAAAATCTTGTCCTTGCATGTGGCAGGTGATATAGGGCCTATTTTGGGTGATTTGCTGGGCCCACCAGGCATGAAGTCTATTAGAGTCCCATTCCGTGGCCGTCCAGGTAGATAGGTCCACAGCGGAGGCGACACTTGTATCCTCGCGCGACGCCTCGACGCGCTGATTCTCTAGTTTTTTGCTGGCGCTGGAGCTACCGTCTGATAGGTCGGCGGTTGGAAGGCAGCTGGCTGGCTGGGCTGAGTTGGAGAGCCGGCATGGGGTGTCACGGGTACAGCGGTTGGGGCAGGAATCGGCATCATTGGGTTTGGGCCTAGGGGAGAGGAACTCGAGAGAGCAGGATTAGGGTACGGAGCAGGACAGTTCTTGGCAATATGGCCCTGTTGGCCACACCGATGACAAAACAATGGGGCAAAAGGTTTCCGACCTGGTCGGTTATCAAAGGGAGCCGCGTTGGGGAAGGCATTAGGGTAGGCAGTAGGGACATTTTGGGGTCTAGGGGGGTCGAGAGGAATTGAGGAGCACGCGTCGATCAACAGGGAGACAGTGAGTTGAGTGTCTGGGGACAGCGAGCTGATTCGCTGCTTGCATTTGGCGTTCGCATTAATAGTTGCGGTGTGGATGATGATTTCGTCCTGGTCACTGACATTTTTGAATTGCCGCCTGACCGCAGCTGTTAGCCGGTCAATAAAATCAATAAATAGCTCGTCAGGCCTTTGCTTAATATACATATAAGGAAGCTGGGCCTCAGCTTTGGTGGGGATCGCAAAGAAGGCCTGTTGGGCCGCCAAAATGACCTCTGCAAGCACTTCCTCAGATACAGCCCTGATCTGGTCTTGTGGCTTTGACCAGTCTCCCATGCCACAAAGATGGTTCAGTGTCAATGCCTGATAATTTAGGTCGTCTTTGCGGGAAGCTATTAGAATCTGGAGTCTCTTTTTCCAATTAGACTCCCATTGTTTCTGTTGGCTTTCGGTCAGGAGACAGCCAATTAGTTCTCTCACATCTGCGGGGCATTTAGCCTCTGCTTTAAGGATAGATTGAAACAGTGATTTAAAATAAGTGGATTCGCAGCCATAATTCTTGGCTGCCTTGCAAAGCTTCTCCTTGGTGACAAGAGAAACCGGCTGCCACACCAGTGCTTTTGGCCGACCATTGTCAGCTCTATAAGGAGTGGGGCTAGGCGTGGGAAGAGGGGAGTGTTGTCGGCGTCGCGCAGGGGCCGCAAAGAGGGGGGAACAGTCACCACTTCCGGGCCTGCCAATATGGCGGCCGGATGTTGTGGTTCGAGGAGGGGACCGTGGGAACTCAGTCGTGGGATTTTCCCACGGCTCAACCCCTCCCCCTGACGTAACTTGGGCGGGGAAAGACACGACCGGAAGGGGTAGAGTCGGAGGCGGAGACCGATCAAGGGAAGTGAGGGTTGATGGACAAGGGGGAGGATCCCTGAGGCGGGACCCTTTGTTCGCGCCGGCGGGAAACCCAGGGGTGAAAGCGCGCGAATGATCGCCATTACGTTTTTCTTCGGCGCCATCTTGTCTAATGTTAGTAAAGGGAAGGGGCGCCACGGCAGGGAAAGGAGGAGAGGGCTCAGGGACAGGGGTGCTCGGGGGCAGAGGGGTGTCTCGGTGCTGGAAGCTACCGAGCGCACTAGGGCGAGCTACACGGCTCTGCTCCCGCTGCTCAAGGGGGTAAGAGGTATAAAGGGGTAGGTTAACAGGAGATTTTTTAACGAACTTATAAACTTGGGAATGCAGGGAAAAAACCTTCCTGGCAGTACGATCTCCCTTCTTCCCCGCCGCCAGGAGTTTAGTACCAACCGAGTCCCAATAATCTAAATCATAAATTAAAGTAGGGGAGTCTGGGGGACAATTCACCATTACCCATTTGACAAACTTCTTAAGGTCTTTAGGGGAGAAAAGAACATGATAGGCTTCTAAAAGTTCAGATAAATTAGAATGCATCTCCCTCTGCATAGCACTATCCTTTGACAGACGGGATCCCATTCTGCTAAGGGTAGAGCTACCGAAAGTCAACCTGCCCAACGGCTAAACAGGAAAAATAACAAAAAGGTGCCGGACAACTAGCACGCTCTTTGGGCCACACACACACCAATTTGACACCAAAGACGACCCAGGGGTTCTCGGGCGACCGAGTGTTAGGGGCTCACACACACACACACCCCCAACCTCCTCCCCGCAGCAACTTTACCTGGGCACGGGGGACCTCCTTATCTCCCCGATACTCCGTCGCCGGGAACTTAAAAGCCGTCCGTCAGGGGCCGTCGGTCGCGAAGGAATCCCTGTTCTCCCAGGGCTTCCGCGGAGCTCCGCACAATCCGGTGCGAGCTGCCACAGCGGCGCCTCGTAGACTCACTCACTGGTGACAGCTGCTGTCGGCCACGCCTCCTCACACGGGGCACCAATTGTTGCAGCGCGTGGGCCTTTCCTGTAGGCCAAGTCCGGAGAGGCGGGGGACAACTGCCGGGCGGCAGTGCCGGAGAGGCGGAATCCTGCAGGTGGCGACGGCGACCGAGAGCCGGCTCACGGGCAGAAAGAGAGGCAGTCCGTTTCGTTGAGGCAAAAGGAAATTTATTGAAGGGCAAACAGAAGGGGGGGAGGACGGACCTCAACAAAATGGCCCCGAACCTCCCGGGACAGGGGTTTTTAAGGGGAGCAGAAGTGGGGTGGAGATAACAAGGGGAGCCAATGGGATGCTAGGGGTACATAATTGGCAAGAGCGCCGTACAATCAGGAGTTATAGGGGGTGGGAGGATACAGACAAGCAACCAACAGGGGAGCAACAAACCACAAGACAAAGGGGAACTTTCTAGAACTTATACCAAAAGGGGAGAAAGGAAGGAGGGGACTGAGCCCACTTCCACGCCCTGGGCACAACCATTCAGCCCCGGAGAAAAGGGGGCATTCAGGCCCACGGTGGTGTCTTCCGCTCAGCCCATGGGCTGGGCTGGTCCAGGGAGGCCAAGGCCACCGTCAC
>NW_028147972.1:0-7809 GCF_008360975.1 Lichenostomus cassidix
ACACTTGTAGGGCCTCTCTCCAGAGTGGATGTTCTGGTGGCAGATCAGGTTGGAGTGGTCACTGAAGCTTTTGCCTTGGGGTGGGGGGAGGGTTAGAACTGGCATGTTGTCGAGGTGGAAGGAGTTGCGCTCCATGTGAAATCTCAACAAGAAAAAACCCACTTCTAACAAGAGGAGACCTAAGTTTTGCACCCCCATTTTGGGAAAAAACTTTTCTTTTTATACGGAGTGGGGAATCAGCAGTTGCGTGGAAAGTTTTTGTGCGCGAGAGATAAAGTGAACTGATCTTTGTTTTGTTTTATTCAGTTATCTAGCAGTGAAAAATCCTAGTTGTCTCCTTAAAAACCACCTTCCCTCCCCTATGTTATTTCCCAACATGGCACCAGCCACATGTCGGCAGCACCCCCTCCTCCACCAGCTTGTGTTCCCTTTCTGTCCCTCAGGAGATAACCGACCGTGTGTTTTTCTGCCTCTTCTGTCCCCTTCCCGGGTTGGAACTGATCACTCTAGCTCGGGATTCCTGCTAACCCCCTTTCCTGTGCCCTAAACCTCAGCCAAACCGACTCCATGTGTTTTCCAATATGGCGCTGGCCACGTGGTTGGGTGCGCCATATTGTCTTCTTCCCCTTGAAATTTTCCCGGGCTTGCCGAAGCCCCGCCCCCGCATCTCTCGTGTTCCGGCGTGGCCCCTTCCCCCGCGTTGGTGGGCGTTCCCTTCAGGTGTGGGTCCGTCCCCCTTTAGGGTGTTTCCCTTCGGGTGTGGATCCTTCCCCCTCCGGGTGTTTCCCTTTGAGCGCAGGCTCCTCCCCTTTTTGGGGCGTCCCCTTTAGTGTCGGGTCCCTGGGGTGTTTCCCTTCAGTGTCGGCCCCTCCCATTTGGGGTATTCCCTTTGGCATCAGGTCCCAGCCCCTCCCCCATCCTTTTAGGGCGTTCCCTCTCGGCCAGGAGCAAGCATGGCCTGGCGGATAGTGGAGCTGTACCTCTGGCTGCCTGCGGCAGGCTCGAAGGAGCCAGCGGAACCGCTCTGGACCCGGCACAGCCGCAGCAGGCGAGAGCTGTGTGTCACCTGGAGGGGCTGCGCCATGTCTAGAGACTTCTCCCCCTCCTAAGCTGAAAAGGATTTCAGCAAAAACCCCACCATTGCTGTAAACCCTGTCTTCATCTTAGCAGCCTCAGCAGAAGAAAAACAGACTACAAAGACAGCTGCAGTCGGAAAATTCAGCCTTCACTGATCTCCAACATCATAATCAGCCAACTGCATCGTAATTTTAAATCTGACTGTTCCCCCAGTCAGATTTAACAGTTTAAACAATTAAGTTTAACAATTTAACAGTTTAACAGTTTAAGTTTAAACAATTAAACTTATTGTTTAATAAGTGCTCTAGCATTTGTTTAAGTACGTAAAACAGTTATCCCTTTTTAACAGCTTTATCTTAGTTCCCTATATCCACAGCAGAACTAATTTTGTTATTGTGTTACATTATGTTGTTGTTTTACCATTTTTCTGTTGTTTAAAAATTTGCTGTAAGGGTTTTTAGGAAAAGGCCTTTCCATCTTTAATTTAGTGAAAAATGGGGAAATTTTGTGAAAATAGATGCAGGTTCCCCACCCATTCCTTCTTAATATGTTTACCCTTTGCCATTGTTCTCTCTTTCCCAAACCCCACATGGTCCTGGCCACGGCCTCTGGTTTTCCCTATTGGCTCCTGTACCCTAACTCTGCCCATGTACCGCCCCTGTGCCCAGAGGTCACTGGGCCAGTGTGCTGTCCCTGCTCCTCTCTGTTTCCCTAGAAAACTGCTGACCCTCCGCCATCTTTGCTGTCTATGCACATATGTCTATACATGTGGCTGTCTATGCTCCACATATGTCTGTGCATATGAGGCCTTCGCCCACGAGGCATCTCTGCCTCTGGGAGGTCGTTGGCCTCTGCTGCACCATGCAAATAAACATCTTCCATGGACACGACGCATAGACCCTCCTTGCCTCCTTTATCATGGCCAGTTGTGGAAGCAGATGACCCCAGAGCAAGCCTTGTGGCTCCCCGGCTGGTGAGAGCGCAGTGACCACGGAGAGTTTGGTGCACTGAGGTGCTGAACTGGGCTGGGTAGAGATGCTCCCAGTAAGGTCTGCAATAACGTCCTCTAAACCGTCAACTGCAATAACATCCTCTAAACAATTCCCCCATGTGGATCTTCGAGTGACAGATCAGGTGGGAGCTCTGCCTGAAAGTCTTCCCACATTCCAAGCACTCGTAGGGATGTTCCCTGGTGTGGACACACTGGTGGGTAATAAATTTGGAGCTCTGGCTGAAGCTCTTCCTGCATTTCAAGCACCTGTAGAGCTTCTCCCCAGTGTGCTTCTGCTGGTGGGTGATGAGGTCCAAGCTCCAGCTGAAGTTCTTCCCACATTCCCCACACTCTTGAGGCTGTTACCCAGAGTGGACACTCTGGTGAATGACGAGATTGGAGATGCAGCTGAAGCTCTTCCTGCCGTCAAGACACTCGTAGGGCCGTTTGTGGTGGTGGATAATACCACCTCAGGAACTGCTGGGGAGCCAAGTAGTCCCAGTACAGCAGGGTTTCACTGGTGGCAAACATCCCAGTCGAAGTAACATGATAAGTCCCTCCCCAAATTATGTAAATCCCCCTGGCTGTAACCTAACCCCTGACTCCATCCCTCCCTTCTCCCCATTGGTTATGGTGTTCCCCCCGCCTCCTCTCCCCTGACCCCAGGTGATCCCTATATCTAGGGACACCTGGGGCTCTTCCTCTCTTTCACGCTGGAACCCTCTGGAATAAACTTCTGGAACATCCAGCTGATTGAGCGTCTGGATTCTTTGTCTCTGGTAACGCATGAGCTATCCAGCTCTCTGGGTGAGTGAGAATCTGTGCCTTACACCGGCACAGGTGTGAGAAGGGTCTTTCTGTACAGCACCAGAGCAGTGCTGGCTGGAGTGATGTCTCGATAGCCTTAGAGACACTTTCGGTAAACGCAGAGGCCTGGTTCCACCCCTCCTCCCCGCACTGCGTTAGCCATTCCCCCATAGGCAGGCACTGGTGGGTGAGGAAGTCCAGTCTCTGCTTTCCCCCCTTTCCCACTACTTTTCACACAACCCCCCAAATCCACAGCCATCTTCCTCCCAGTTTTGGGGTCCCAACCTCCACTTTTCCCCACTTTTCTCCACTTCTCCACCCTCTCTCACCTTTCTCATCTTTTCCCAGTCCTCAGCCCCTTTTCTGCTCTTCCTCTGGGGATCCCACTCCCCCTCAACTCAGCTGGGGCTCCCACCAGTGCCACCAGTACAGCCCCAGCTGCTGCCATATGCCCCATGGCCAGTGCTAGGCAGGTGCCGCCAACCCTACAGCCACGCTGTACTGGGAGCACCAGTCCAGACCAGTGAGGGGTCAGCAGCACCACAAGCTCTGATTAGCTGAGGGCAGTTTGGGACCCTTTTCCTGAGGGTGTTCCTGACAACTGATGAATCATTCACTCGTTGTGCCCTGACTGGCTGCAGGTCGTTTAGGGTGTTTTATGAAGGGCTGAGGGCTTTTAGGGAGGCCAAACCCCGGGGTGGGGTTTTTTGGGGAGTCCTTTGGGTGCTGGGTAGGTGGGAGCTCAGTTGTGCCCAGAAATGTGTCCCCAGGTATGCAAGATCTGAGGTGTTCCCACGGCGTGGGATGATGCTGGCCCCATGGCAGGCTCTCACCAAAGCCACTCTGTCACTGCCCCCTGTAGCCGCACAGGGGAGAGAAAATTGAACCACGGGCTCCTAGGTGGACATAAGCATCGTGAGAGATCCCTCACCAAACGCTGCCACAGGTAATATCTCAAATTAGAGATATTACTTGAATTGATTACACTGACAAAATCAGAGCAGAATGAGAAAAACCTTTAAAATCACCTCCCCCCCATGCCTCCTTCCTTTCCCCAGATGGCGCAGGGAGACAAGGAATGGGGCCGTGGTCAGTTCATCCCCCATGGCTTCTGCTGCTCAGGGAAAGACGGAAAGATAGCTGCTGCAGCTTCTCCAAGCCAGGGGAAGGGAAAAGCTTTTGCCTGGGCCAACAAATCCAAGCTTAGCAAAGCAAAGCCAAATCACACAGTGCCACAGAACGCCTGGCCCATGAGGCTTTGAAAATGCCTTTCAAAAAGCCTAAAACTCCCTCCCTCCCTGGCCCTGAACACACCTGGCCCTGAGCCTTAAAGATACAGCAACGATTTTTGGGCATAAAGCAGAGGATCATGGAATAGACTATCATCATAAATCACTCCAGTGGATCACTGCCATGGCATCAGTCCTTGAAGGACAGGCTACTCCAGCATGAGAGCAGAGCCCCACTCTCCAGGGGTGTCCCATGGGGTCAGCGCTTCCTCTCAGGCATCCCCTTGCTCTGGCTGGGGCTCCTCAAGGGGTTGCGGGTGGATCTCTGCATCCCCATGGAACTCCACAGGCTGTGGGTGGATCTCTGCATCTCCATGAACTGCTGCATCCCCATGGATCTCTGCATCCTGCATCCAAAGACCTCTGTCTTTGGAACCACCAGGAATTGGCTCTGTCAGACATGAAGGAAGCTTCTGAAAGCTTCTACAGAACCCACCCCTGCAGCCCCTCCCCACTACCAAAACCAGGCCATGCAAACACAATAAAGGCCAAAAAATGGGGTCCCAGATATCCAGGAGCTAAGGTGCACCCAAAAATGGGGATCAAGATGTCCAGGAGCACAGTTACACTCGGTTGGGTGCCAGATGCCTTAGAGCAGCCCAGAATGGGGATCAAGATGTCCAGAGGCTCAGGTGTGCCCAAATATGAAGCCCAAGCTGAGGGTGTTCTCTGATTGATTCAGTGCTGCCTGAGGGCTGGGTCTGCACCAAGGTGATGAAAACAGGGAACCCCCACAAGCCCCTAAGAATTCCCAGGGCTGCAAGCACTTGTAGGGTTGCAACCCGGTGTGGATCATCTTGTGGTTGAATAGGCTGGAGCTCCGGCTGAAGCTCTTCCCACATTCCAAGCACGCAAAGGGCCACTCCCCATTGTGGATCCTCTGGTGCTGGATCAGGTGGGATCTCTGGCTAAAGCTCTTCCCACATTCCAAGCACTTGTAGGGCTTTTCCCTGGCATGAGGCTTTTCCACCAGCTCCAAGCTCTGGCTGGATCTGCAGCTGCCTTCCTGGCACAGGGCAGGTCTTTCCTCCTTGCAGCTCCCTGGGCTGGGTTTGCAGCCCCTCCTCGTGCAGCATCTCTGGGTCTTTTCCTACCCATTTGACTCCTGTGCCACGAAGCTGCTCAAAATGGCTTCTTCCGTGAGGTTCTGCTGTGGGGATTTGTCCTCCCTGGTCTCTGTCTGCAGCTCAGTGCCTGGGGGAGGAAGGACAAGGAGAGGATGGGATTTGCCTCCATGCCAGAGGGAAGGGCAAGGACATCCTCCCAGTCTATCCCCAGCAGGACATCATTGGCAGCAGGGTTGTCCTGCAGCTGGGGCTGATGATGGGCTGGGAGATGGAGCAGAAGAAAGGGGGAAAGGGGCAGTGACTTTCTCCTTAACTGCCTGGGTGTCTCGGGGCATCTTCCTCTTCCTCATAGCCTCCTCCTCTAGCCAGCCATGACTTAGGAATGAGAAATCCTGTTTTTTGGGGGAAAAGCAAGGTGTGAGCACTTAGGGTTGGGGGTTCCTCCCAACCAAGTCCATCTCAGAATGTCACCCGGCATTTTTGTCTATAAAAACCTCCAGATCACCAAGATTCAGCCCAAAAAAAGCCCTCCTAGGGGTTCTTCCTCTCTGGTCTCTCCACACTGGGGCTCTAGGCATCTCCCATTCCTGGCTGATGGGGTCCTGTGGCTCCTGGGGTCCTCTGTCTCCAAGCTACTGCTTAGGGATACTGTGGGGTTTGGGGGGTTCTAGGGGTCCCTACTCCCTGGACTCTCTGCTCCTGGGTTTCAGGGATCCCAGGGGTCCCCCCTCTCCAGGCTCCCTCCCATCTTCAGGCATCTTCAGGATGCCAGGGGTCCCCCAGCTCCAGTATTGCCCTACTCTAGTCTCCCCACTCCAGGTTCCCTCCCATCTTCAGGCATCTTCAGGATGCCAGGGGTCCCCCAGCTCCGGTATTGCCCTACTCTAGTCTCCCCACTCCAGGGGTCCTGCAGTTCCCCTCCACTGCTCTCCCAGGTGGTCCCCAAGACTGATGTCCCTTCTTGCCCTGGCAGCAGGTGATCACCACATGGATCCTCCAATATCTCCTAAAGGGGTATTTGAGGCTCAGTTTTGTGGCTGTGCAAGATCCAAGCTACATCCCCTTCTCAAAAAAGAAATATCCCAGAGACTCAAAAAGATATTTGGGGCTCAATTCCAGAGTCGGTGAGCTCCAAATACTCCCCTAAAAAAACCCTTCCCGGGGACCCCTTGATATATATGGGGTGAGCTGCCGCTCCTGGTCACCTGCAGAATGCGGGTAGGGCAATGCTCCTTACGTACTGCAGACACAGCAGCTGGTAAATCTCACGCTACTCCTTCTGCTCCTTCCCTTCCTGTTCCTCCTTTTTCTGCCCCACCTCCTCCTTCGCTGTCCCTCTTCTTCCTCCCACTCCTCCTCCGTGCTCACCCTACAGCCTCTTTCCCACCCCCTCTGCCCCACAGATTCTGCAGCACTGGCTGTTGGGTGGAGGAAACCCCCTGCCATGAGCCCCCCAGGGGTGGACAGGGTTGTTCAAGACCCCACCCCAGTGCAGATCCATACTCCCCAGAGCCCCAGGGAATCGCTCCAGGGATCAAGTGGTAGGGACACAAAAGGACACCCATGGGACCCACTTTCCTGCTGTCCCCCCTCCACTTATCCCCCTCTCTGACTGCTTTTCCCTCATCCCTCCCTCCTGCAAAGCCCACCTCCTGCCAGCTCAGTTTGGGGGTGACCCACCCCCCACTCTTACTCAGTTTTGAGATCCTAAATGCTCTTTTAGGGCTTCTCCCCAACTTTCCCATCAGGTTGAAAGAAGTAAGATGAATGTGTCTTTACAAACAGATGGTGTGAATCTGCTTGGAGATGGGGCCAGGGACTTGTAGATAAGGAAGCAATGGAAAAAAACCATCCAGTGCAGAAAATGTTCCTAATTGACATGCACTGCTGCTCTGCCAAGGTCCTGCTAAATTCCTAAACGTTGAAAAGAGCAAAGACTTGACAGAGCTATGTTATACAAAAGTCGGGGTGCATATTAAAGGGGCCATACCATACGTAGATTGGGAAGTCTGTACCTTCCAAGTACCTCAGCCAGTGGGCAAAGGGACAGGGAGATGTGGCAGGGAAGATTAGGATAAAAAGGAGGCGGAGTCCTCCAACAATTGGAGAGACCTCATGGAAAATGCCCATGGCCTCCCCTTTGTTCATATAAAGTTACAGGACTCCTCTGTCTCCTTTGTGGTGACAACAATTTTTCCACACAACTTGAGGCTCATCCAGAATTCCTTCCATCATCCAGGGCCTGCAGGTGGTGAGCAGAGCTGAAGGCACCTCACCAGTCTGGATGATCAGCTCCCTTTGGAGCACTGGGCAATTGATTGGGTACCTGAGAACATCCAGCAGGCAGAGGAGTGACAGACCAGGGGGGTCCGTGAAGAGTCCACAGGGAGGGAGCACTGAACATCTCACTGGTGAGTGTTGCGGTTTAGAGGATGTTATAGCAGACCTGACCCTAGAGCGTCTCTACCCAGCCCAGTTCAGCGCCTCAGTGCTCCAAACTCTCTGTCCCAGGGTTGGAGACTGCGCTCTCACTGGCTGGGGAGCCATATGTCTAGCTCTGGTTCGTCTGCTTCCACAA